>NW_012146523.1:2131019-2228804 GCF_000956105.1 Propithecus coquereli
TCGCTTGAGCCCAGGAGTTTGAGGTTGCTGTGAGCTAAGATGACGCCACAGCACTCTAGCCCAGGCAACACAGTGAGACTCTGTCTCAAAAAAAAGAACTTTCTACCTCAAAAGTGATAAGAGCAGTTTCCATAGCAGCTACTGACGTTACGTCTGCCCCTTACTCTTCCCCCATTCACTTTGGATTCTCTGGTCAGCCTCATCTCCTAGACCGGGACCTGGATTCCGTACATTCAACTTCTTTCAGCCTGTAGTACAATAGCCTTTTCCCACATATAATGGTGTCCTTGATCCTACATCTAGTTTATAGTTGTTTAACTTTCCTGAATTTCGGTTCTATTGACCATGAAATATTTTTCTTTAAAGGATAGTCTTTTATAATATATTCAAATCTTTAAGGTTGAATGTGGGATCTAAGTTAGGAAGAAAACTTGTACTGTAAAGAGGTAAAACCAGATCATCTCCAAGGTCTTTTCAACTGTAACAGGTGATGATTCTACATAACTCAGGTTTCTCCTGCTCACCACATCATTTGTAGGCAAACATCTCACTTTTCCTTGGTTTCTGCCAGTGGTAGGCCCTGTTCTTTTGCAGCACAGAGTACCTGGCTATTGGTAAGACTGTGCATGACCACTCACAATGCAAAGAGAAAGACGTAGCCTATTTTCAGAAAGTCTGTTCTCTAGCCTTCTACCCTAGAGAAGAAAAAATTATCTGCAGGAGAGAAGAGAACTTGCAAGATCTTCTGTGTGCATATGCCCTTATCTTTGCATTCTGGCCTAATTTTTACAGCATGGAGTCTCTATAAGCTTAGAACACAGGAAATATATAAGAAAAGGTGGAGTTAAAATATATAATAAGAAAAACTACCATGCATTGAGCACCTCCTGGATCCATTCCCAAATAAGTCTTATTTTTATAAATAAAGAGCATGAGGCTTAAAGTCAAGAACTTACAAATCTAGTTAATGTTGGGGTCAGATTCCAAACCCAGATCTTGGAATCCCAAAGTGCATACTTTCCCAGTGTTTGGGGCAATAATGCCAATGTAACCCCTTGGATAATCCACAGCTCCACCAAGGGCATCTTTTTCCCATGATGCTCCAGGGAGTCCTTGGAGACGAAGGGTATTTAAAGGACCTTGTAACTTCTTTAGTTTTACCTACTACTATGGAAGCTGCTATGATTTTTCATCAAAATGGGGAGTTGAAGGTGGATCTCATAGTCAGGGTGCCATGCTTCTGGTAGGCATGACTTCCAACGGGAGGAGAGCCTGATATGCTGTGCCAGAGAACACTCAATATTTTATGTTCCAGGGCTCTCTGTGAGAGTTGGACAACTGTCCGTCTGTCTCTCTTTATGTTCCTTTCATGGCTGCTTGTTCTGTTTTATTGCTGCACATGTGCTTTTTTATAGGCCGTTGCAAGCTGGAAAATATTGTTAAGCATTTTGGCTTCAGAGCCTCTCTCCAAATGATCTCAGTTTAACTCCAGCATCTTAAAATGAGAATTCTTTTCCCTTGCTTCTTTAATGATCAGAAAGTGCTCTTCTGTCAAAATCACAAAATAGGGTATTCACTTAAAAATTCTCAACCTTCTGGAGAGACAGGCTGTGCAGTCTCAGAATTACCAATGACGGGACATAAAATGAGTCTGTTTCTATTTTTCTTTTTTTTCCTAAGCTAACAGGAGCTTTGTTACCTAGCTTGTCTAAAGCAGGATATGCAGCCAGATTGGAATTCCTTATTACATGTAAAGGATAATCAACCCAGAGGTGTGGCTCCTGTTTTAACTACATGCAGATTAATGACAACTCAAACCAACTCATTGATTCCTATTACCTGTCACCCTTTGCTCTGTAGTCTTACCTTTTTTCTACTGAGCCGTATTTGTCCTTAAACTTACAAAGTGACCCCACTGGACAGGAATCACATCTGATTTTAGGATGTTTGGGACTTAATATATTGTTGATATTTTGTGAATGTCAAATATGGTTCATATTTATGTATCCTTCACATTGTTAAGCTAAATAAAAATAATATGAATGAAAGTAAAAGAAACTTAAGAATTTGAGTAAACTCAGTTATGACAGTTTTGCCCATTT
Organism: Propithecus coquereli; assembly: GCF_000956105.1. Lineage (NCBI taxonomy): Eukaryota > Metazoa > Chordata > Mammalia > Primates > Indriidae > Propithecus > Propithecus coquereli. The sequence continues at coordinate 2,133,122 of NW_012146523.1, forward strand.
CATCTGTCTTTGATCATTGGCTTAGGGAGGTCACAGTCTTTGCCTGAATGTTTGAGAAATAGAGTTCACACTTCTGACATGATGGAATTATTTTAGTGATCTTGCGTAGGCCTAGAGCCATGTGTGTGTTATGTAAGAGTCCATTCCTTAAAGGTGGACAGGTATTGATTACTTCAGTGCCTCTCTTCCCCCAAAATAAAGGAAATTTTGTGTTGTCTTTATGTCTCTACAATTTCCCCAGACTCTGGTTGAGTACAACATGTGATCTTCCGAATAGTTCTACTGAGGAGCTGGGCTCATTGTTTGTTGAACTTTACCCCAAAGGAATCAAAAATATATAAGCATGAATTAGCGACAAAGAGATTATTATTCAATGTCATCAAATTAATTACAATGCCCAAAGGAGAATCCTAACTGTGGAGTGTGTCCTTGAATAGAATAGGCTTTCAGACTGGGAAGGTGATCCTAAACACAGGAATGGATTTATCTCTGAGTTACTCCTGTTAATGATTTTTTTTCTAGGGAGACCATGATCAGAAGAATACATACAAAGAGAGACCAAGAATGGAGAAAAGAGAGAAAGTGTGATGGTTTAAGAGTTTATATTAGAATTTCTTTAGATAAAGATATTCTAATTAGATAGTTAAATAGAAACATTTCGAAGACTGTTTTTGACCTTATGAAAATTTAACCTCTCAAAAATTAGAATCACTACAATGTCTCTGAGTTGGCTGAGTTGGGTATGAGATATGAAATTTCCTATGTGTTCCTAAATTCTGCCTCAATGAACTCATCAATCTGTAGCTCATATAGATTTCAGACAGGCTATATTCAGATGGCCTTGCGTGATGGGAGATTAACCTCCATACAGGTAGGCAGACATAAGGACAGGTGGAGATGCCACCAGGTGGCCACATCTGGGCCATCTTTGGGATATATCTCAGAGTGTCCACAGAAGCCCTGATGGTTTATGCTGTGTCACAGATGTGATGCAGCTCCTTACTCTGTCTCTGGTTCTGTGTTTTTCTATTAATATTTCAGCTCCCTCTGACATTTGAATGATTCTTTGTAATTTGAAGTAGAAAGAAAGAGTGGGGGAGAAGAAAAGAGGAAGGGAGGGAGGGGAAAGAAAGAGAATGAAAATCTAATCAGCTCCAGGCTACTTCCAAGAACTTGAGGCCACCAAACCAACCAATGGACAGGTAGTACCATCAACTCTCTTCCATTATTAATTTGCCATGAGAGTAAGTAATAAAAATAACTATCATTTATTTAGTTTCTTATATATACATTGGCTCTGTCTGACAATTGGAAAAGGAAACCAGGAAAGTTGGTTACCTGGATCTTACTTTCTCCATGTATGCTCAGACAAAATCGATGAGACTGGGTTTGAAGTATTCTTGCTCTGACCAAAGTCAGTCATCTTTTCACAATTCCACATTTGCTGTGGGTATTGAGCATACACAAAGATTTTTAAAACACTGTCAGTCTTCAAGGATCTTGCACTTCTATTAGGAAGTCATAATCACCTAAAACCACTTGGATGTAAAAACCTGATTGCTCTTTGTTCTCCAGGACCTAGATTTTGTAAAGCTTGTGACATCCCTTCCTACGTAGGTACCCACCGTGCATTGTACATACTTTGATTTACTCTACGTGTCGTATTCTGCTGTCTTTAGTTGTTTTCATAGCTTTTCTCCTCTATTCATCTCTTAACCTGATACCCTGGACGTAGTGAAAACTCATTAAATGTTTGGGGAATGACTGAATCAGTGGTTCTTGGTGGGGGAATTTTGGAAATTTGTAGATGTGTTTTTGGCTGTCACAATCACTGGCAGCACTATAGGCATTTAGTGGGCAGAAGCTAGGGGGCCGGATGTCCTGCAGTGTGCACAATAGCTGCTAATAATAAAGAATTGCTTCACATTCTCATGACTTTCCAATGTCCTACCAGACATCCCTGTCAAAAAAAAAAAAACCAAAAAGAAATTATGATGAACTGAACCTAAACCATAACTCCATTTTATATATAAATACAAAACAATGTTGTATGCTTTTATAACATCCTGAATTATTTAGGACCATAATTGTTGTATAAGTCAAGAGTAGGCCAATCTTTGTTTTATTTGAAACTTTTCTAAGAGTCATCTACCATTTTCTAAAATCATGTCACTGACAGCAGTGCTGTTCTTGGTATTTGAGTCACCAATACCACATACTTTTATCAATCTGGGTTTGTAGCCAAAACATTAGCTGAAATTCTGCATATAGGGGCAAGCATCTTACCACTTCTTTATGCCTGAGTATTTACACGTGGAATAACTATTATTTTATTACAAATTACTTTTCATTTATCCTTGATATTGTAGTCAGGGCACTATGTTAACTTCTTTGAAATTAGATGTGTAGGTGGCCTATATTATCTATGACTTTCATTTTGGAATAGCACAGCAGGTGTTATAAAGTATGTTACTAAAAAAAGCATTGGCTCCAAAATGTTGAGGATCACTGGCATGAATAAATGAATGTGAATACATGAATGAATCAGTGGACAATAACTAAACAGTGCCAGATAAACTGCCTAGAAAATAAATGCTCTAGCTGTTGAAAGGATGGGAGATTATAAGTGGAATTGACAGGGAAGGGCTAACAACACCAAATGCAGTGATTATGTCAGGCAGGGGAGTGGGCATGGTGCTGGGAAAAGCCATATGCAGAAGACCTAGGGAAAGCAAGGAAGTGATCTAAGTTCCTGTCTTGAATGGCACATAGGGTTAGGAAGGAACCTCCAGCCCTTGCCTCCATTTCTTGATATATAGCCAGTGTCCCCAAGGTGTACAAAAGGGATTCAAAATTATCATTATTCATGAATTTACACCTCCAATATTGATTTAACACATATGTGTTAGGTATCGTGTTAAGCATCTCAGAATCTCTGTAAAAGTTTTCTGAGTAAATCCATCAGAGTGATCCGTTCTCACTGTACCTCCAATGACACAATATCTTAGCATTTTCCAGGAAAAAATTATGAAACCATTATGAGTTGAATTGCGTCTGCTCAAAAGATGTTCCAGTTTTAACCCCAGTACCCGTGAATATAGCCTTGTTTATAAATAGGATCAAATCAAGATGATGTTAGTAGGGTGGGCCCTAATCCAATATGACCATGTTCTTACAAAAGGAAAATTTAGACACAGACGGAGACACATATGAAGATTGGAGTTATGCTGCCACAAGCCAGAGATTGCTGGCAAGTCACCAGAAGCTAGGAGACAGTAGTGGAACAGATTCTCCCTCACGGCCCTCAGAAGCAGCCAACCTTGCCAGCACCTTGGTTCTGGACTTCCAGCCTCCAGAACTATTTGTGGAATTATAACGGCAGCTCCAGGAAACTGATACAGGGATGCAAACTTCCTACCACTGAAAAAGAAAAAAGCTACATTTAATCTCCCCTCCCCCAAAATATCTATTAATTTGTTTATTTTTTCACAATTTTACCATCACAAAGACTTTGTTTTCCTATTTTTGGCTTGAACTAATGAATAATATTTGAGGAAAAGGTTTTTTGTTTTGTTTTTGTTTTCCCCACATAACCAGTGTCTCTTGATCCTGGCAGCTACAAGTCCATGGTAATCATTCACAATGTTCACAATTCTTTTAATGAACTTTTCTCTATTCCTCTGGTTTTCTTTTTGTCTTATCATTAGATGGCAAACTCCCATCCCCTTTCTTGACTTCAACAAGTTCTCATTAATCTCTATTTTTTTCTTCACTTTAAGCCTTTGCCTGAAAACTCTGCAGGGTTACCCACCACTGTCAGTCGGAGTCCGTGGGATTATTCAGAAGAACCACTCGTTCATTTTCAAGTTCCAGTCATTGAGGGGTTATTGGTGGTAGGGGTCTAGTCATTATAATTATCAGTTCTTTATTATCTTGAACATCACCTTGTCAGCTTATCTGGTAGTCACTCTTTAGAATCTGGGTTATAAATTTAGTTGATTTTGTCTAACCTTTTAGTGTCTAGAATTCTTGGATACTCTTTAAAAAGGCAAATGATAGCAACTCCCCTGCCTGGCCCCTGGCATCTCTCCTTCAATAATACACCCTTGTCCTTTATACTTAGGGCTAATTTTGTCGTGTAATTAGTTCTGTACACTGTTTGTATTACAGTCTTTATATCTGCGCCCATTAGTTCTCCACGTCTAGGAGTTTTTTAGTTCCTGTGGCCAAAAACCTGTTTAAGGTTTTCTGAAGCAACCTTAGGGTTTCACCATACATAAACGTTACTAAAGGATTCTGGGCCTAACTGAACTTTTCCCTAGCACTTTGCCCTTACCAGTGTCTTTTTATGTAATATGATGAATCAAATTTAATAATAGTAAAATTTATATATGTACTTTTTTTCAATATAGTACCTAAATCTGAAAAAAAGCCATTGTACTATTTGGTGGCAATGGCCACTGAGAATGTGTACTGTTAATTTAGTGCTGAGATACCTTGCCAAAGGCCCATAAGCTTTGCAAATGTTTAGAAAAGATAAAATTTTAGGGCATTTGGAGAGCAAGGACAGTAGTTACCGGGGGACCCGTGGGTAGTGAGGACAGCAGTAAGTTATCCAGCCATTGTTTCATGCTTAGTCACATGTGGTGCCGTGAGAGGTACAAGACAGCCCCCAACCTCTAGGACCTTACAGTCTAACACAAAGTACTTACTAGGACAGCTTCATCTTGTTGAACCAAAAATGGTATTAATGCAGATAATCTGGGGATAGGGGGAGTTTGTAGGAGAACAAAAAGTTAGAAATAGGGGCAAGAGAGAGGTTGCTGTTTCTGGACCCAGTCTGTGTCCTTGAACAAGATTTTTAACCTCTTTGTGCTTCATTTTCTTTGTAAAATAAGGATAATGATGCTGTACTCAAAAGATCTTGAGGTTTTCATCAATTGATACAACAGTGTTATAAGAGCAAAAACTCAACAAATAATAGCAATCATCGGTCGTTATTATTATGCATGCCCTGCAGTCATTATCTGTTCACTGACAAGCAAAAACTTCTGTTGTCACAGGACAGTCATTCCATCAGTTGTGCATTCTAACGTTGCTTCCAAAATGCAGAGGTCTTTCTATGTGCACATATGCTCTTCTACATGTTGCTAAAGTCTACATGAGACATATGGAAGTTTTCACTTCATGGAGTTTATACCCTGCCAAGATTTTTCTTTAAATTTCAGAATTCTCCAAGGGATAATCTTAAATTGGAGTATTGGAAAAGAAGCTTTTTCATGAGTGAACATGGCCTGACGAATAATTCTGTATTTGTCACAAAGAGGTCGCATCCAAAAAATACATGTGCGTTTAAGGTTATCTTTCACAGATGAGTGTTGTTTAGACTCAGAGAACTTAGTCAAAGGCTGAACTTCTCTTTTGTCTTAGTCTGCAGTTCACTTTGTTCTTTACAAACAGTCTCTAATAATACTTGATTTAATTTCAGTGGTGTTTATAATAATGAGTATTTCTCAAACACTAATGTTAATTGCTTAATGGTTATGAAATTGACCAATCAAAAAACAGGTGCCTAAGGAAGAAACTTAACCTTGACATTTCACAAAAGTAAATAGTACTTTCATGAGAACCACATGGTTAAAAGGAGTTCTACCCTTAAGCGTATTTAGTAAACCTCTCTTATCAGAATGAACTGATATTTTGACAAAACGGAAGTGACCTTCATGGCCTCATTGATTTCTGTCCTGACCTCCTGTATGCAATTTTAGGATTTCTCTTCCATTGCTTCTTCTGTGAGAAATCTTAGTCTAGGACAAAAGCCAAATAACAAATCAAAGAATGCATATGTCACTATTGATAATATTATTTTGTTCAATTCTGAATGTCCAAATAGGTTTAGGTGCATTTGATATGTATTATAATATAATTATATATACATGATTATATATAATCATGACTTAGCACTTTGCTGCAAAGGTTAACATCTTCTTTAGTGGCTTGCCACAATTTTTTGATCCTTACTTTGAGAATAGAAGACAAAGATATGTCCTAGTATTAGCCAAACAGAGAAGTGATGTGGAATAATGGAAAAAGACTAATTTTGACGGTGGGAGTCCTAAAACTCCAACACTTCTGTCTTGCTATGGGGCCAGTGTTGGGACTGAAAGAATGAATATATGGGAGGTTCTCTGCATAGAGCCTCAGTTAAATATGATTGACAAAGACACAATATATAAGGAATATGTAAAGAAATTGTACAAATTAGAAGAAAAAGACAACCCCAATCAAAAATAGACAAAAGACTTCATTTTTCTAAAAAGGGATTCAAATGTCCCATATCAACCTCATGTTCTTAATCAAGGTGATATAAATCAAGACAACCATGCAACGCCATTTTAAATCTATTATAGTTGCAAAGATACAGAAGTGTTAGAATACCAAATGTTAGAAAGGATGTGGATCAACAGATACTTTGAGATACGCTGCTGGAGAGAGTCTATATTAGTATAATTATTTTGAAAATGACTTAGCACTATCCTATAAAATTGATATCGAGATTACTTATAACCAAACAATTTGATTTCAAGGTATTGTCCTAGAGAAACTCTTTATTACGAATACCAGTATTTATGTTTGAGACTGTTCATAGTAACACTGTTCATAGATTGTAAATAAATAAATAAATAAATATTTGAATGGTATTCCAAAAATTGGATACCATCCGAATATCTGTGAGCAGACAATATTTGAAAAAACTAGTGGCATATTCACTAAATTGAACATTATTCATCAGTGAAAGTTATCGGCAACAATGTGGATAGATCATAGAAACATAATGTTGAATAAAAAGCAAATCCTGTAAGACTGATACAGGATGCTAACATTTTTATAAACTATAGAGTAGAAATGATTTTTTTCTCACCCATTGCTAGATTCATGGCTGAAGCACCTATAATAAAAGATTAACAAAAGCAAAGCATACAAATTTGTTTAAGCTTTATGTGACAGGCATATATGTTACATTTTTGTGGTTATTAAATGTACATTCAAAAGATAAGGAAAAAGTATGACTATATCCTTCATATGTTAGAGACAGGAGAAAGGGAAAATAAAGGCAGATGGTTAATAAAAATATTTTTAAAGTTTCAGTCTTAAAAGTAATTGAATAAATGTAGTTTTAAAAAGAAGTGTGAATTAAGATTTTATTTCTTATGAGAAGGCAAAGATTTAAAAGAAAGATCTCCAGTGTTATTCAGACTATAGAGAAATGAACATTCATATACAGCCTTGATGGGGAGAATGAAGATTGATATCTCCTTTCTATGGAGAGTAATTTTGCAGTAAGTAACAAGGGCCTTAAAATATTCTTAACTATGACTTTGCATTTTGTTTCTATGAATTTATTCATAAAAAATTGTTTTAGTATGCTTAGGAGAACACAGATATTTGCACAGTATATTTGTAATTAAAAAACTGGAGACAACCTTCCTGGCTAATAAAAAGCAACTGATTAAAATACAGAGAGAATGAAAATAATACACAGCTGTTTAAAATGTTGATGGAGAAATGAATATAGTAACATGAAAATGTTCAACGGGAAAAACAAGTTATAGAATTAATAGAATTAAATAGTAAAGCTACTTAATATTCCATTTTTAACAGTTATATATTGTATATGTTTCGGGTGTCTGTCAGTTTAGGACAAAATGTGGGAGCATATTATTATAGTAGTGCTCGTTTCTGGATCATGGGATTATCCGTGATATTTTCTTCATCTCTGTTCAGGGACAATGACTGCCTTGCTCACCACTGCATCCTCACTGCTTGGTGCTGGGCACATAGTAGGTGCTCACTAAATGTTTGCTATATGAATGAATGTGTTTAATAATAACAGGGAATAATTAAGAGATAAGAGACCTTTTATTGAGCTAGTCCAGTTGTATTTAGTTGAACCAAATATTCTGCTGGAATCAGGATCTTTGCTCTCCTAGAGCTAAGTGTCACATTAAAGATATTCATGTCTGATTGCATTTCCAAGGAATTAACCCTTCAGAGGGAAATTTGCATTTTAAAATACTAACTTTTAGGTTAAAGTTCTGACTCTGCAGTGGTATAATTTTCTACAATGGAAGATATTTTGCAACAAAACAGTTACTCTATCAGCCTCTTCAAAAACTGTACCATCTGATACACATGGTCTCCATCGATGGCTAAGTCCTTTTTTGTTTTAATTGGCTCCAGATTATAAATGTTAACATTACTATCTATAATAGTCATAATTACCACCCATATGAGAAACTATGTATTATTGTACATTTTTCACAACAGATAAGGTATTTCTTAACCTATTTCCATGTACCATATTTTACTTTTTAAAAAAAGGATTTTATGACCAATTACAAAAAAGTTATGTACCTTTTTAAAATTGTAAATGAGTACATTTGGGGAAAGAGAAAATAAGTATGGAGAAACGGGTTGAAATCAATTTGAGGCGAGTGCATTAAAGTGCATCTTCTAATATAGATAATAAATATTGCTCAGATGACCTAAAAGCCTGTCCCAAGAAGAGGATCCACGCAGTCATATGGTTGAAAGGGTTCATAAAATGAGATCACCCAGGCACCCAGAGAGGCACAGATGTCTGTGTCATGAACCACATCCCAGCTATATCTTTATAGTAAGTATGATGGCTTATGTGTGTTTGTGTTTTTAATAACATCCTTCAATGTAGGCCAAATTAATCATTCCAAAGCTCAGCTAGTGAAAGCAGGTCCCTGCAGGGGTCCGAAATAGTGTCTCCAGGTACCTAGCTCTGTGACAATCTGAGTTTAATCCTAAAATAAATATTAGAGTGTCAAGATAAATAAATGATCTTCATAGCCTTCAGGCAATTCTCCATAAAAACTATTTTCCTCAGCTAAGGGTTTCTGAAGCATTGAGAAGCCATGAATTTGAGGTTTTACCCTTTGAAAAGGACCTGAGGAGCCCCTGGCCCAACCCACCCCTAGGAACAGGCGCCCAGGCAGTACCCAGGGAAAGGCCAAAATGTTCCCTCACAGAGCAGTTTTGAATGAGCTCCAACAGACAGCAGGTAATGGAAAGTGTAAAACCACGTGTTTAAAAGCTTAGGTCTTTCAGTCAGAAAAGCCTCCCTTGTGGCCCTGCTATGTGACCTTGGATCAACACCTCACCTTTCACTGTCCTCTTGGCATTGCTGTGCCCATCTGTCTCGCTGCGGGGCCAGTGTTGGGACTGAACGAATGAATATGTGGGAGGTTCTCTGCATAGAGCCTCAGTTAAGCCCAATTTATCCCTTAGCATGGATCAGTTTATTGATTGGGAGGCAAGGGGTTGGGAAGGGGGGAATAGGAAGAACTTCAAGGAAAAGTGGAAATGAAAAATCATAACATCCGAAACATCTGAATCATAACAATCGAAGACTTTCTCAGGGAAGGAAGACTACTTCACTAGAAACAAATGGATTCAAGAGTGCGTTTTTTTCACTTGAATTTTCTTTGGACACAGGAAGAAACACCAGCAAGTGTACTACACCGAAAAGTGTTCCCTTCTCCTCCCCTCCCAACCCCGTACCCGAGACAGACACATACGACAAAAGCACTCATGGGAGAAGATGGTTTATGTTTCCAAATGCCACCTTTTGTGTGGTCGTTTAGGTACTGATATATGCAACAATATATATTTCTTTTTAATTTGGGGAAAAATACGAAGCATTTCTGATCTTACTGTGGGTGTTACATCATAGAACACAGCAAGTGATGTTTAACTGGCAAGTTCTGTCTGAGGTGACAATGTGCCACATTTTTTCATAGAAAGCTTCAACTGCTCAACTAAAGGAATGTATTTCTTTAAGAGGCAAATGAAAAAGAGACTGCCGGGTGATTCCTTGAGGTATGCTTGATTAACTCCAATCTATTAATGTTGACAGTTTCCTAGTTTCCAATAAAAAACGGCAGGCCCTTCCAAAAGGCTTTCCGAGGAGAAAGGGTCTTCTCCCCACCCCTAGATTTTTTCTTCTTTGTCCTTGGCTACTTCTATCGCGTGCTGCCCAGGATGAGTTCACAACAGTAACGGTCATAAATGATTTACACAAGTAATTCCTGTCTAATCACTTGGGACTTGTAGGTTTTTATGATGTTGCCAGATGTGCCATCAAAAAATATCATCCGGTTCAGAAACTTGTGATAAATCGAGTCAGAGTCAATTCATCCCCTGAAGGCAAGTGATTGGTTTGCATGGTTTTGCATTGGGGGCCTAGCCCATCTTCCTCTTCTCTTTGTCTTCTTGTTCCAGCATATAGAAAACAAGAACTCTGTAAATAAAAGTTGTTAGGAGGCTGTCAGCACGTGCTACAGACTGGTATGACTTCCGTGTTTCTCTCGTGTGTTAAAAGGGCATTTTAGTGCAACAAAAGGATAAGAGAGAAAATCTTAAAAAGCCCCAGGCAATCTCATTTCTTGTATCAACTCTGTCATTTACAATACTGGCGCCAACATTGCATAAAAACTCAGACGTTGCTTGTGTGGTAATATTCTTCCCATTTGAATGAAAGTTCCCCTGAGAACCCACCTTTACTTCCTCTGGGCCCATATCACATCAGTTTTATACCTCTAATAAAGAATTTTGTGTATTCCATCTCATAATGTGGTCTTTGGTTTAAACATTTATCCCTCCCATGAAATTGTCCATTGTTGAAGGGAAGTATCTCCTTCACTCAGGATGATGCCTTTTACCAGGGACATTCTCACTAATTTAGTTGAAAGAAGGAAAGAATCCAAAAATGGGTAACTATGGATTTTCATTCCAAAGCACACAGGGGAATAAGTAAAAAGACCCTATCAAGCTTTTAACCCACTTTGCTGGACTTTGTTGCAGAAACTAAGCTGGGCAGCAGCTAAGTAACTTGCATTGGAGGAAGACTTTGACTCCATCTATGCTATACCATCTATGCAAGGACCCGAAATGCACCTCCTAAACCAAGAATTCTGCATTCCTAAATTGTACTCCTTCAGTAGAGATTAAGGTTTCCATGATCCAGTGCAACAACACACGGTAGTGTGCTTTGGTGACAAATTAAATCTTTGGGAAAAAGTTTCCCATGTTGACTCTGATTACATAGTCAAGGAATCCTGTGAATTTGCTGATCTGTAAGTTTTTCTGTAATGTAAAGCAGGCAGAGGAGGTGGGGGCATGAAGAGAGTCTCAGGGGAAGAGCCTGCATGTTGACTTAATACAGAGTCACAGCAGTTATTCTGGAAGTACTTATTTAAACAGCTTTGCAGAAGTGCAACCATGATTGAGAGCTTTGAATGTTTAAACTCTAATATTGACATGATTCTTTGTCTTTAGATCTTATAGAACATAAAGGTGTAATATCTTTGCCTAATGTGTTGTAAATATCAGAACAGGAATGAGAAACCTTTTTGGTATGATTCTTTAAGTACAACTAAATAACCTCTCATTGTTAAATAATTTGTAGATCAGAGTAAAGCATTATAGCCTCTTGGGGTATCCCATGAGCTAAATATTCTTCAGATTTCCTGCTACTTTTAAAAGATTTTGATGGGTAAAAATAGCATAATTGTTTGAAAATTATTGGTTGATAATTTTGTGGCATTAGCTGTGTTTTCAGGGACTGTTCTTACAGTAAAGATAGTTGGACATTGGCCACTACAACGTAGATCATTGTCTCACACTCACATTTATGACCAGATTATATACCATAGCCTGCAATTTATTTTAATGCATATGTTTATTGAATTGAAAGTTTATAAATGTCCCAATTATTAAGACATCAGAATATAGGAATGGGAAATGTATCTAACATAAACTCTAGAAACTTAAACTATATTTATTTTCTTTTATTTTGGTCTTGGTTCATATGCATACATTATATAATTATAATCAGGGCAAAGATCACTTGTAATTATGATTTCTTTTTCTTTACTATTATAAATTCATGCTTGTTGCCTGTTGCTACATTGGATGTTGTTGAGGACACAGCATGCTATATTCACAGAATTGTCTTTATGATTCATTACAGCAGAAATATCTTTTCTGAACCCTACAGCAAGAATAATGTTTGTAATGAGAAAAAAAATGTTATTTTAATCTGATGGCCACTGAGACTCATTTGACTGATCACATCTTCCTTTTTGCATTGGTTCCTAGAAGTCTTAGTTGTAATCTACTTTAAATATAGGATTTCTGATGAACATGTCCCATATTAAGCTACCCTCATGTATCACATTTTCTTTCCCTCAATCAATTCTACTTTCTTCAACCAATTTTCTGTTTTCTTTCAGCCATTTTGTATGTTATATAAAGCACTTAAAAACCTTTCTAGAAGAAATTTTTCTTTTACTATTATAATATGTTCATAATTATTTTAATTTCTATATAATCTATGCAGTAGATAAACCATTACATTCATCTTTCTCATTTAAATGTTTCTATTTTTTTTTCCTACTGATGCAGAAAATAATAGAATAAACAACTTTCGCAGCTAGATTTTCTCTGCTATTCTTTTAACTTACTTTCTTTGGATAAATTTTTAAGAATGAATTGACTGGCTTAAAGGTTTTATGCTGACAACCAATCTCAATCTAATTTTCTATTTTTTTGAAGGTAGGAAAGAGAATTAATCCATGGTTAATCTATATTTACAGGTAGACTAAAGATATAATTATTACTGAACATTTACTTCTCAAAGGAAATCTTTGAAAGTTGATATTCCCATCTGTTCAGTAAATATATCACTTCTATGTAGAGTTAGGCCAAAATAAATCTGGGCTTCAAAGGTCTGGAAATAATGTAATTATCCTCCCTGGTTAATGGAAGAGAAATGACTGAAAATAACATATATGTATTCAATAAAATACTATATAGACATTAAAAGTAAACTTTTAATATGCCTCTAATTAAAACTTTGTTATTAAGAATCTATCGTGCTATTTAGTAATACAACATTTAGTAACTCTCTTTACTCATGTGTGTTTTCCATCAGTGGTTCTCCACTGGGTTTAGAACCTTCCCTCTGCAGGTATTTGGAATTATGTAGCAGTGTTTTGATTTGTCATGATAACTGGGGGCTGCCACTGGCAATTAATGAGTCAAGAGTGTGCGGCATCTGTACGGCCCCAGACAGCCCTGCACCATAAAAAAAATCCAAACCAAAACAGAACTTGTTCTGCTCAAAATGCCAGTAATACCCATTGAGAAACATAAGTGTCTGTAGACATAGTCTTTCTGATCATTGGGAGCAGATGATTGTCACGGTGTCCAGTCTGTTGTAGACAAACACTCCCCGAGCACCTACCATGTATCAGACACTCTTCTAGGCACTTAGAATGTACATCTGTAAATGAAACCAAGAGCCAGGCCCTCATGAAGTTTACATTCTAGAAAGAGCCTCTTAATAAATGTTGCTTCAAGCCTTGTAGGTGGAAAAAACAAGACACAAACTTTCATTCACCATATGATACACAAAAGGAAACCGAGTTACAGGCATGGGGGCTTTAAGTGATTGCTAACATTCCAAGCCATGGGAAAGCATTTCATCTCTTGCCCCATCAGCCACTTTTGATCTTGATCCTTTGGGCTTAGCTTAGTGTCTCCCTTTTCCCAGTGGGAAATTTCTCCTAACCCCTTGATTTTACATTCTTCCTCATTGAAAGAAAATTATATGCTTATGGAACAGAAGCCAACTTCTCGTGAGATTATTCTGATGTAGAAGGAAGTCTTTAAAAAAATTAATTTTAAAACAAAAAAATCTATTTGCACTGGAATGAAATGATAGAAATATTAAAACATCAAGTTCCTAAAAAGTTCAGAGATCACTTCTCTCTGAGTCAGATGTTTCATTGTACCCACATCTGATTGTGCTTTTTATTGTTTTATATGTTTCAATTAACTCAATTGTAATTGCTTGTCAGCATCTCATTCTAAGCAATAAATTTGTCATAAAAAAGTAGAAATTATCAAATTTTATTGTTCATCATTTGAGTATTTGTTCCTCTCATCTGTTGCTGCTACATTGGAATATATTCTTTGCTAGCAGCTGTTGTGATATATTTTATAGGGAGATATTTTAACAATTTCCATTCTAATTTTCTTTCCGTTATGTATGTAGGTTATTGTTTTTCAGAGTAAGAAAGAAAATGATCAGATGGAAAAGGAAAAAGGGAAATAGAGGAGACTAAACATGTGCAATGTGTGTATTTTCTGTACTTAAATGACATATGTACACACCACTCATACTCAGTTTCAAAATATATACCAACAAATTATTTATATAATCAACCACTTAGTAAGATGATTATTTAGCTATACAACTTAGATGAAAACATTTGTATTTTAATATTAGACTCCATTATTCACAACAGCCAAGATACGGAAACAAAGTGTCCATTAAGTGATGACTGGATAAAGAAATTGTGGGATACACACACACAATGGAATATTATTCAGCCTTTGAAAAGGAGGAGATCCTGCCATGTGGAACAACATGAATGAATCTGGATGACATTATGCCAAGTGAAATAAGCCAGACACAGAAAGAAAAATACTGTATAATCTCACCTATATGTGGAATCTTAAGAAAAGGTGACTATATATAAACAGAGTGGTTACCAGGGGAAAGAAGGGGGAGAAAATAGAAGGAGGACAAAGGGTACAAACTTGCAGTTATGTAGGATGAATAAATCCAGAGAGGTACAGCATGAAGCCTATAGTTGATAATACTGCATACTGAAAATTTTCTAAGAGAGTAGGTTTTAGATGCTCTGACCTACAGAAGAGGTAACTGTAGAAGGTTATGGATAAGATAATTTGCTTGACGGCAGTAATCATTTCACTATAAATATGTATATCAAAACATGTACACCATACATATATACAATGCAAAAATATTATCTGGAGACAAGATAACTTTAGTGTCTGGAGATGAGAAGCAGTCATAAGAGTATAATTAAACTGAGAGTTCTTTGAAGACAGAGTCCCTGTTTGATCTTTAAATCTCTAGTTCCTGATGCACAGACATTTCAAACAAATGTTTATTGACCAGAAGAATGTGCGTATTTTTATGAGCATTCTGGGGTCAAATAAATTAACAAAATATTGCTTTTTTAACTTAAGATTGTAGCATATTGCTGATACGTGTGAACCTTAGTATCAAGCTGTTGTTATGGCTGCTCGGGTCTGGGCCTCCTTGAACACTCAGTGGTACTCTGCTCTTCTCCTGGGCTTGCCTGGTCAAAGCTTTCTCAAGGAGGCGGGCAGGATCACCCTGCTGCTCTGGAGCCTCCCCCCCACCCGCCCACCAGGGAGATAGCAGCTCTGGCCTGGCTCTGTCTTAAGAAGGTTGTTGATCATTAGGAAAACCCTAGAAATATGGAGTCCCTTTACAAGACATCTAAAAATGTTGTAGTTGGATTGACGGGGGCTCTGGCATGTGGTGGTATAATGAAATTATAGATTCAAGTGGATGAAACGGGAAAGATTGTGGAAACCAGGTATAAAATATTTGGCTGAGGCTCTGCAATTGCCTCCAGCTTGTTAGCACTGAATGGATGAAAGGGAAGAAAGTGGAAGAAACCTTAACCTTCCAAAACACAGATATCTTCGAGGAGTTCCCCCTTCCTCCTACGAAACTGCATTGTTCCATGCTGGCTGAATATGCAATCAAGACCACCCTGGCTGATTACAAACTGAAACAAGAATCCAAGAAAGGAGAAGTGGAGAAGAAATGAGCCCTTGGCAAAGCCTCCAGCAAGTCACATCAGCTGTTTCCCCACCTTATATTCTTTATGTAAAAGAATATAAGAGCAAAACAGAGCATGCTTGAGAGAGTGGTAGAAAGGACACTAATTCAAACTAAAGGGTAAATGACTGATATGGCTTGCTGTCTTATACATGCAATGGATATTTTACTTCAACAGAAACAGAAGTTTCAACACCAAAGTGTAAAGTGTGTCTTTAAAAGTGAGTCTTTGTTATCAGTCAGTAATTAGAAGGCAAGGGATATTTCTTTTTTACCAAAGGTCTTTATAGTACCACTGAAATCCCAACCCACAAATTGTTGCCCATCTTCTCTGTAGGCCTTGATATGAGAATTTCTCTTGCAAACAGTTTTACCTGGAGATATTTATTTCTTAGGAGCCTACTAATTCCTCATAAACTCAGGCCTATACTTGAAATTGGATCACTTAAGAATATGTGATGGCTTTATATGCTCAACTTCTGACAATAATTTATAAAGAGCTTTCTTACAGTTATTCATGGGCTAAGGAAATAGCTTTTTAATGACATTGGATTTGGTTGGTAGATTTCAGTAGTAAAATGCTAAAATAATATTTCTTATTATGAATCAGACACTCAAAAAAAAGTACTATGGCATTAGCATGGTTATCCCTAATATCATATTCAATTTCTGAATTTATTCTAGATAAATTCACCAAATTCCATTCCTATTACTACTCTTTTCATCTTTACTGAATTCCCAAGCATTTTCTTAGCACCTTATAAAGTTCAATGAATTTAAAGTGCTTTTTATGGAACAAAGGTACATTGAAAGTTTAACACAATAGTGAATTTCAGTTCAGTGAATAATATTTTATACCATTGACTTGTGGTGAAATTACAGTTTTATTCCCAGAATGAAGAAGGGAGTTAAGTCTAAATTAAAATTACATGTAAAAATTCTATGAATCTAATCACAGGTTTAAAAAATGTTTTGAAAAAATAGTGGTAGTGATAAAATATTAGTGTAAACATCTTCCAAAAAATACCCAAAGCTACATATATTATATCTAAAGTATATGCAATCTATTAATTTCCTGGAATTGGTGTCTGTAGCTCTCTTTTAGATCCAATTATTTGGTTAGTAAACGAATGCAAACAAGCCATTTTGGAATTTTGTGGTTATATTGCTTTGTTCTCCTATTTGCTTCAAGTCATTTAAAAACTCTTTGCTGTGGTCAGTATCTACCCATAGATTAGGTTATCAGGTATACAATTAACCGAATCTGTTCTAAATTTTCTTTTATCTGTAGATGAGTATTTCTGCATAGCTCCTGCCTTTTATGTAAGACATTCTTACACCTTGCAATTATTATGTCACTCAAAGGGAGCTATTACAAACCAGAAAAAAAATAATAAGCATTCCAGGTGCATATGTTAGTTTCTTAGTTTGGGTTCCCTAAGTAACAGACTCTGAGACAAACATTCAAGTTGTATTAGGAGATGCAAAAAATTATAATAGGGGAGTGGGGAAGTAAGACGGGGACACGAGACAGGGAAGAGAAGAAGTCAAAGTGTGCATTATGCAAGTTACCTTGTGCGCAACTGGCGCTTAATACTACAGGAGGACTCTGAGAGACAGTGTAGAACATGCATCTTTGAGTTACTCCGCCCGAAGGGCAAGCAGCTTGGGTATTTATTTACCAACTCAGTGACCAAGCTTTGAGGGAGGCTTGCCTAGCACTTCCTGCTACCTCATCTACAGTGGGTGTGGGCTTGAGTAGTCAGTGAAGCCTTCTGGCAGGAAAGTGCAGGTGCTGTCAGTCAGCATGCACTGAAAGGATCAGTGACAAGGGGATGTGGCCAGTGTCCCCCACTGATGCATCTGCTACAGTAGTTACTATTCAGTGGCCATTTAGCCTCTTGATCATCAGAGAAGTATCACAGTGCCATTTCCCTATAAGATGGAATGATCAATGCACCAAAAATTTTTATAGAAATAGGATAGATACCTACCCTCAGAGGCCTTTTCTAGTGTATCTAATTGCCTAAGTATCTGTAAACTACAGATGGTCCCCAGACTTAGGATGGTTCAACTTATGATTTTCTGACTTTACTGTGGTGGGAAAGCATTCAATAGAAACTGTACTAGAGTACGCATACAACTTTCTGTTTTTCACTTTGGCACAGTATTCAATAAAGTAAATGAGATGTTCGAAACTTTAGTATAAAATAGGCTTTGTGTCAGATGATTTGGCCCAACTGTAGGCCAATGTAAGTGTTCCAAGCACAATTAAGGTGGCCTAGGCTAAACTATGATGTTCGGTAGGTTAGGTATTATATATTAAGTACATTTTTGACTTATGATATTTTAAGCTTACAAGGGGTTTAACAGGATATAACATCATAAGTCAAAGAACATCTGTATAGATGATAATATTATAGTTAAATGTTTGCCCAACTTTAATTTTTCAGCACTGGAAAAATTCCATCTCAGGTGACAGCCCTCCCTGGTTCTGTTTGCCCATGCAGTATAAAACAGCCTCTGGAATTTAAATTGCCTGACTCCTTTCATTAAGCTGATATTTTAAAGACTTTACCAAGTGATATTTCGAATTCTAAAGAGGAAATCTCTATTGCTCATTCATTTTTAGTGTTAAATTATTCAGGACACATTTTAACATTCAGGTAAAAATGTGTAAATCACGACTGCTTTACGTTGGAGATAAATGATGAGGTCATTTGCCTAGAGATATAGTTCTAGCTCTGTTCTGTTAATAGTAAGTATATTTTCCTTTTGAGCATTTGCTGCAGAAATCTCTAGAGGTCATCCCCTGTGCCCCTCTACCCATTTCAGATCGCTTGTCTTTCTGAATTATGTTGGGATTCATTGTAGAGGGAAGTAGGCTAGAATGATCTAAATTATTTTTTCTTGAAAAAATATAGTAGAGTGAGTACTGCCATAGTGCTAGGGTGCTGTGAATGCTCCCCATGCCTGACAGCTTCCAGGAGATTCCCCAAACCCTGGCTCTACTTCTCACCCACATTTACCACTTACACCTGAACTAATGGCTACCTAAGTGCTGGAATCAATTGTTAGTGCCTCTGCAGTAGGCAATCCCAGGCACATCCATAGCTATTCAAACATTAGAGTGGATTACAATGAATTTCATGAAAGGAAGGACTTTGCAGGATTTCTCCTGACACATTTCTTTTCATGGTTGCTTACATCTCTCCAAATAAGGTAATGGCTTATTCTTACAATCACAGAATTATGAGGTTAAGACAAAAAGGAACCTTAGAAATAAATTATCATGTTCAATGCTGTTATCTTAACAATGAGAGATTTGAGATTGAGAACGGCCTCCTCCTTCAGCTTTGCCTGAAGTAACAAAGCTGGTCTGGGAAACATGTAGTCACATCTTCTCTTTCCTATTTCAATGTTCTTTTTATATGTTCTGAATAATACTAGGCAAGTTACATATCAAACACATAGAAAAAGCAATTATTCTTGTTGACAAGTCGTGACAACTAGTAAAATTACAAAATAAAAAAATAATAAAAATGTCAATATTTCCCTTCCTTCCTCCTTTATTTTTTCTATACTGCTTAAACCTTTCATTATACGAAATCCTTTACTTATTTCTTTTGTTTCTCTTTCCCTAGTAGAATGAAAACTCTGGAAGAGTAAAGATTTTTGTTTATGCGATTCCCTGATGTACCCCTAGTGCTTTATAAGAGCATGATGGTGCTTAGTAAATATTTGTTGGATGAATGATTGAATGTAATCCAGACTCTTCAGAGGGATAGAATATATTATTGTTTTGAATTAAACCCTAAGGATTGAAGCATCTATGTTTCTATCAGAGAGAGCTAAATTTTCTTCTAATATTCTGAAATTTTGAATGATCACAAAATCAGAATAAATTCCATCTGGAGATCACGATACACCGAAAGACTCATCCACTTATAGACAGCGCATGCTGCACCCAGCAGGGGCAGGGGGACAGCTAAGGAGGGGTGGAAGAGCTCAACTCTATTCCAATGATTATGCTGGATTTCTGCTGTTGACTTGTCAGGCAAGGAATTTACTCTAATTTTGCATCTCTTTGTTGTATTTAAAAATTACACCAATATGGCCCACTTTAGAAGGTAGCCCCAAATCTAGGATGTAGTTTCATCCTAAATATCAGTGCTATTCTGTGCTGAAATAAAATATTATTCCCTTCTGCTCTCTTTATTTGTTATTACTCTTTTTCTCTGGAAAAGATAGAATGTCCCACTGCACCATGTATTTGTTCCAACTCTCTGACCTGACATTTTTATCATCTTTTCTTATTTGTTTTACGGAAGAAATGTATTTCCTTTCTTAATCAAAGCAGTAGGATCACTGAGCCCCTCAGACGTTGGCTGCCAAGTTCCAGCTGCTGAACTTGACCATCAGGAGAAGGCGACCTGGACACAGGGCCAGCCATATTCCTGGGAAGCCCCTGACGACTTCATTATCCTTTGAGTTCATGAAGAGGCCTTTTTCTCTTATCAAGGAACTCTTCACTGAATAAAGTGCCCCACACAAAATGCATAGACAGCAAACTGCCCTGGATTTAGTCTAATGTTTGAAAACAAACATGAATCATGGCTCCCTGTGTTGAGACAAGGGCTTTCAGTTAAAGGGAAACAGAAGGCTGAAGAAGACGTGTTACCTGTTCTCAGTGTCATTATGACAAGTGGCCACAAATATATGTGAGTCCATAGACACCAGTTTAGTCTAAACTCAGCTTCACATTTTCATGTGTTTCAACCACTTGACCTCGTCATCAGTCAGCTGGAACTCTGTTTTGCTGATGACTGAGTCAGATTAGTTATGCAAAAGGTCTCTGGAGAAAATTACTGACTTGCCCAGTTCGCTGTTTCTGGGTTACTATTACTTTATCTAACTTCTTTGTCAGGAGCTTGAGCACCTTCTTAGGTGCACAGGCATCCCGTGGCTGTTGAAGACATTTGGAAGTTCCTTCTTCTCTTACAGATGCATATATACATGTGATGAAGTCCCGCAGTCATAGAGTCTAGGATGAGACCATACTTCACATCCATCAGGTCACAACTCCAGGATTTGCCAAAGTCAGTGTTTTATAAGACTGTGGATAAACTATGGGGTGCTTTTGTGAGAATTGCTAAAGGAATCACCCTAGAGGGAGGCAGACCCCTGGACGCATGGCTAGGAGAGTACATTTCAGCCCTGCCACCCCTCCCTAGCTGCACCTCTGCGCCTGCTGGGTGCATCATGCACAACAGTGCAGAGTGGACTTGGGTGGTATTTCTCTTTTCCATCCCCCTCTCCTCCCCACCGCATTACTTTGAAAATCTACAAAAGACCGAGTTCTCAGACTTACAACACAGTTCCATTCAAAACAAACTTGAGACGCTGAAAACGTTTCCCTCCCTTCTGTTGGAAGGAGGTCAGTTGGACTTCAGAATGCATTTCGGAACTTTTGCACCTGTCTGCCTTTCAATGTGACCGAAAGTATTGCTGGGAAGCTCTCGTCTGCCATCTTCCCATGTTCAACTCTGACTTCAAAATTTAACGATTTGGTAATAAAAAAGGTAAATTTGATAATCCCATTTATGACATATCACTGTAGCCAGCATCTTACTGAAATTACCCCACGAGGCGCTCTTGGGTATTTTTTACCAACATTTTCCTCCTTAGCTGGTTCTCCTTTCTGAAGATGAGGTTTCAGAATAGGCTCCATCACTTCTCAGATGATCAATTTGAGACAGGAAATAATAGAATTAGATACTAGCTAGCAGAAAAGATTTGTGAAGTGCGAAGGCTGAGGAGGGAATCTCCATCGCAGTCTATAGTTAGTTGACTCTAGAGAGAATTATCGCCATACCTTCCCTCACACCCAGACAGTGATAGGTACATAGAATAATAAAATTTGTAGATTAGTAGGGTCATCTTTACTAAGGGTTGGCAAATTACCACCACAGGCCAAATGTGGTCTACAGCCTGCTTGTGTAACAAGGTTTTATTGAAACCTGGCCCTGCCCATTCACTTATGTATTATCTGTGTCTGTTTCCTCCCTGCAAGACCGGGAGTTGCAGAGACCTCATCTGATCTCCAAAACCTAAAATATTTACTATCTGGCCCTTTATAGAAAAAAGTTTGCTGACTCTTGCTCTAGACCCACCACATGAAAGTCCACTCAATTAATATTATTTTTAGTATTGACTTGGATTCTTTTGGTCCAGAAACTAATTAGCTGCGTGCCTTTGGGTAAATTGCCTTTCTGCACCTCCGTTTCTTCATCTTGTTAAAATGAAGATAACAGTACCTACCTGATACAGTTGTGAGGATCACTTAATAAAGGTGAAGAGCTCAGAGTCATGCCTGGGACATAGTAAGCACTCAGCGATGTTAGCTCTTATTCATTAGATCACTTGATTTCATTGATGCTGTGGATATGGTCCTGTTACCAAGGACCAAGACATGTTCAAGGCACTTGGTTTATACCATTTTATTTCAGAGTAGCAGGAACATGAAGCAGAATAGGACCCTAAAACCTGTCTGAGAACAGGGTGGATGTTGAGAAGATAAGAATTTTTTATAAGCCTTCTCAGTTAGCATGGATTTGAGCCACTTCTACAAAGATGTGACAAAGAATATTTTCTGAATATATATCATCCTTATATATTCTGAATATATAGCATCTTGGAGATTAATTACAAAAGCATTAGAAGGTATAGTGCCCTGCATACAGTATATTTTGTAATATATTACAGGAGCATTATGGACTAGTGGAAATCTATTAATGATCAGAAAACAATATGTGAATTTCCTTCTAGCATGAGGACTGTAGCATCAAGGGATAGAAAATAGCAGCCTGGTGCATCTCTCCATGGTTTGATTATGAAATTTGAAATTTAAATGTAAATTTTGTCATTTAAATCAGAGGTTGGCAAACTTTTTCTATAAAGTGCCAGATAGTAAATGTTCTTGGCTTTGGGAGGGTCACATGGTCTCTGTTATAGCTATTCAATTCTGCTGTTGTAGCACAAAAGCAGCCACAAATAATATGTAAATGAATGAGCGTGTCTGTGTTTCAATAAAACTTTATTTATAAAAGTAGGAAATGGGCCAGATTTTGGCTCATGATTTATAATTTGCAGACTCATGATTTAAGCAATTGCAAGTCATATTTTCTTTTTCTTCTTTCTTTCCATCACTCTCCCATTCTCCTGTGTACAACTTTATTTTCTCACTTAAAAATATTCCCATTTTCCAATAACACAAGTTCTGAGTGAAAAGAGATATATTTTGCTATCTAAATTTCCATTTGTCTTATCAATTATTTCTGTTTAGTTGGGTTGAAGTAGGTGGTGAGTATTGTCAATTTCTTCTAATAAGTTGAAATGACATTGTCAAACACTAATGGACAAAAAACTGGCAATGGACTATTATTAAAAAGTTTACCTAAACTCCATCCCTTTTTCTCATATTTCTAGAATTAAACTGAAAGGTAAATGAAAAAATTACCTAAGTTAATAAGCTAAGTGCAGAAATAAATTCAATAACATAGACTATTTATGCTAAATTGAACATCAATAATTCTGACAGTTTGCTATTTTACATCACGTATGTTGCAGAAAGGAATGTATATCTTGTTAAATCTGAGACTGTATGCTATCCAAACCATTATGTTCCTGAATCTTCATATAATCTATCAAATTATATCTTCATCTGGTGCTATTTCCATGAATATGCCAATTATATTTCCTACTTTTTTATGAATGTGAAAGAAAAAATATATTAAAAACCTCTGATGATTAGCTTGAATTCGATTTTCCAAAAAACTAAAAGACCAAAGCAATTTAACTAGGGAAACTCCAAGTAAAGCTATGTAGAATAAAACTCTTAATTACCAAAGGTCATTTACTTGGGAACCTGAACCCTGCCCCAGAAAGGAAGTAAGAGACGTTGCTGAGTGTCGTGACACCTGATGTACTTTACCTCTAGGAGAACCTCTCAGGTTTTCCTCAGAGTTTACATGGTCTTAAAAACCATTCTTTGCTTTTTTTTCCATTATTCACCATAACTTTTTTTTTCTTTACTTTCAATTGAAGCATAATATACACACAGGATAGTGTATATAAGAATATAGTTAAACGAATTCAGCCATGTAATCCAGGTCCAAAAAGAGAAAATTGCCGTCATTCAAATACCCCCAATTCTCCCCACTCCTTCCCTGCTCCCCGAGATCCCCACTAACCCATCTTCTGACAACACAGATCTCATGATTTATAAATCTCATGATTTATTCTTGTATCTACCTACTGCAGTCACACAGTCTTGGCCCTTGAGTGTCTGATTTTTTTTAACTCAGTATTATATTTTTTGAGAATCATTGTATTGTTGCATATACCTATAGCTTATTCCTTTTTGGTTCGCTACAATATTCCATTGTATGACTATACCATATTTTATTTATCCATGGTATTGCACGGACATTTGGGAAGTTTCTAATTTTGGACTATCACCAATAAGGCTACCCCAAGCATCCTTGTACATGTCTTTTGGTGACAATATGCACATTCCCACTAAGTATATACCTACAAGTGAAATTGCTGAGACATGGAGTAGGCATATGTTCAGTTTTCATAGTTTCTGCAGAACAATTTCCTAAAGCCCACACCAGTTTTTAAACAAGTTGAAAGTCCTGCTGAGGGTAGGCATGCCAATGGCAACAGCAGTGAGAACTGAATGACATTTAGAAGTGCTCTGAGCACAGACCATTTAGCACAAGGGCGTCGCTCTACCATGGCACAGCAGCAACAAGTCATTTCGACAATGATGACTTTGACTCACTAAGAATGTCAAACCACGGTCAGTTACATCTATTCAAAATGGTAAGGGTGGGCACCTTCCATAAAGTAATGGTTATTTTTTAAAGTCTGGACACTTATGATAAGCTTCTCTTACCTGGCGAGGTCGTTTTTGTGGAACCACTCATTGCCCAGTAGAATCCACTCTTTGTGAGGAAATAAATGGATTTTGTGATTATTCCTAGACACACTGTTGGCTTGCCAGAGCATAAAAATACTAGTAAAAATTGTTACTGTTTACTAATCCAGAGGGGCCAACTCACCAAAACCATGCCTATAGAGCATTTTCTTTTCTTTTTTTTTTTATGGTTCACTATCTATCTATTTATTTATATTTCAGAATATTACAGAGGTACAAACGTTTAGGTTACATATTAATATATTACCTCTGCACCACCCAAGTCAGAGCTACACACCTGCCCGTCCCCTAGAGAGTGTGCACCTCACCCATTAGGTGTGAATATGCCCATCCCCTCCTCCCCACTCCCACTTGCCCAATACTGATGAATGTTACTTCCATATGTGCATGTAAGTGTTGATCAGTTAGTACCAATTTGATGGTGAGTACATGTGGTGCTTGTTTTTCCATTTGTATGATACTTCACTTTGAAGAATGGACTCCAGCTCCATCCAGGGTAATACAAGAAGTGCTAGATCACCATTGTTTTTTGGCTGAGTAGTACTCCATGGCATACATATACCACATTTTATTAATGCACTCATGTATTGATGGGCACTTGGGTTTTTTCCACATCTTTGCGATTGTGAATTGTGCTGCTATAAACATTCTAGTGCAGATGTCTTTTTTATAGAATGCCTTTTTTTCCTTAGGGTAGATACCCAGTAGTAGGATTGCTGGATCAAATGGTTGTTCTACTTTGAGTTCTTTGAGGTATTTCCATATGACTTTCCATAGAAGTTGTACTAGTTTGTAGTCCCACCAGCAGTGTAAGTTTCTGTGAAAATGCAATACATTTGACTGTAATTTCATAGTCGGGATAGAGGACCTTGATAGATGGGAGTTTTGAGGTCAAATGAAAAGTGTGAGTTCTCCCAGCAAAGCAGGAGTTCAGAAATTTGGAACCTAGACTGAAGGCGTGTGCCATGACTCAGAAGGAAGCTCTCTAATGGGGCCCTATTCTGGGTTTCTTTGCTTTCTCCTCTGTCCTGGGAGGGCTATTGTTAACTTCAGAGGGAGAACCTCTAGCCAGGTAAAAGAAGCTCTTGAGGGATTAACTCCAGGTGAGCAAATGAGCTGTGTTGAAGCATTTCCAACCAGTAACAGCCTGTCCTAACCGGGAACATTTTGCTCATTTTGAAGAGTACAGCACTTATGTTAATAACAAGTATTTCAACTACACAGGGAGACAATATCTGGGGTAATTGGGTTTGATAGATTTTTTTTTTAAATTAAAATGTCAGTAAATATTAACTTAAATATAAATACATGAAATATGAACATTTATTTAAGTCTGTATTTTTTACATTGAATTCAGCTGATTGCAGAAGAAATTTCCCTACTGTAGGAATCCTGAGCATTTAGACTAGGTGTCATAAAATGCCTCTGAAAGGACTTCAGCACTTGGGTGGAGTGGCCCAAGTTACGTAGTTCCCAGGGGAATAATAAGATTCAAAGTTTCCATGTTTTGAGCTCTCACTATGAACTAGGTACTTTTTGAACTTGTTTCTCATCCTTGCAATAACCCCGAAGGGAGGAGTCACAGAAGCTACTTCTGAGGGTGTGTGCAAACCACACACAACAGCTACAACATGAATGACCAGGCAAGGAGAAAATGGTGGTCAGAACATATGTATGGTGAATATCAAATCAAAAATCCACAAAGAAAAAATAAAACACCTATAAAATGGGGCTGATGGATTTCGCTCAAGTTACTAAAAATCCCAGCCAGTGATTCTCAATCCTGGCTACACACAGAACCACCCAGGCCCAGGCATCAGTACCTTGGTTTCCCTTTCAATGTCTCTTTAGACTGAAAAATCTAAATCATGAATGTGATTTTTTTTAAAGAAAGCATAAAAATGAAAGTATATATGGGAAAAAGTTTGACAACCTAAAGACTGTCCCACATATGACACTTTAATGAAATAATAAATGGAAAAGAACATACTGTATGAAAATCATCTGACATGCAGTTCATCCATAGTACCTACCATTCACACAGTTGTGAATATGGACCAGAGAGTGAGAGCTCAAGTAGCCAGTGGTCTGTGTGGTCACTGCAAGATCAGACAGGGCAGGAAGGACTGGGGTTGACGTGCAGCAGGAGGAAGAAGGTCAGCCTTGAGAACACATGCCTGGGGGATTTCGTGGGACTGACAGACACAGGTCGTGTTAGAGCTACTGAGGGGAGACTTTTCTTTCTGTGATGATTTGAAGCCAGGCTTTCCTGGTGCCCGGCCCAGCACAGTGCCTCTGGCCTTCTCTCTATGGAAACTTGGAATGCAGAGGAGCTGATGATATAAAAAGGTGGAAAAATAAGAGGCTACCAGGGTCTTAGAGTCAGCAGGGTCAGGATTGTTCCCTGGAATGTTTGACAAATCGAGCATCTCTGTGATTTAAGAAAGTAATGCCTGGCATATTTTGGTATCAGACTCCAGTGTTTGTTAAACCAAACTGGAAACTGACAATTTATAGAGACAGAACCTTAGGATTTTCATTTTAAATAAGCCAAGTTTTAAAGAGGAATTCTTCCCAGAAGTGCATTTCACACTCAAGGACAAGGAGTAACTCTTTTAGAGCCCTAAACTTAAAAATACGTGCTGAAAGTAAGAGAAGAGTGAGAATACATATGCACTTACTACTGTTGAAATAACACAGATGTGTGGCTTAGTTATTAAGGTGGACACTCTTGTAACCACCACTCATGGAAGGACCTAGACTTTACTCGACACCCCAGGTGGCCCCTCAATTGCCACCTCCCTAGCACAACCCTCACTGCAGAAAAGAGAAATCACTGACTTCTATGGCAATCAATTTGTTACTTTTTTTCTCTACTTTTTTTTATACTTTCATCACCCAAAGATATATATCCATAAACACTATCATTAGTATTGCTAGTATTTTTTTAAAAAATATATCATTCAGGTCTCTTTTAACCTATAGTTTTTCCCATTCATCTCTCTTTCTACTTCATTGCAATTTATTTGTTGAAGAAACCAGATCATCTCTTCTGTATGGTTTTCCTCAGCTTAGAATTTGCTGGTTGCATTCCCACCATATAGATTCCCATGTTTTTCTGGCCTCCATATTTCTTACAAATCAGTAGTTGGATCTAGAGGCTTAATCCCATTCACATTTGATTGTTTGAAGATGGCTTCTGGGGTGGTGATGTATTCTTCACCAAGAAGTGCATACTTGGAACTGTCTTTTTGTCTTGGAAATAGTCACCGATTCTCAGTCTTTACATCCTTGTTTCATTAGGGGTAAATAGTGATATTCCAGTTTTATCATTCTTCATTTATTTATTGGAATCAATTTCTATACAGAAAAACTCCCCTTCATCTACTATTTGGTTATCTGGTGGTACAGTTTGTAGAAGAAAAACAGAATGAATGCTTGACTATTTCACTTTACCAGTGTTCCAAACAAACCGTCAGTTCCCTAGTGTCCTTCCATAAAAAGTGGCCAATTAATTATTTTTGTATCATTTGTATCTCATGCATATTTGATTTGTTTCAGTGTATTGTAGTTGTTATAATAGCTCTTAGGAGAGTGTTTTCATGGTTGCCCGATAGCTGAAATTATGCCTGTACAGCCTATACCCCAAAAATCATAGAGAGGGGACAAAAGGGCCTGAAAATGTCTACCCCTCCCTTGTCTTGAAAGTCATATGGCCAAGGGAGGCAAGAAGGCCTAGTGGAGAGAGTCCAGGTTTCAGAGTCACTGACGGGAGACCTGGGCTTGCATCTTTGCTCTGTCAGCTACTAGTGGTGTGACCTCGTGTCTCCTGCTGAACATCCCTGACACTCCCTTTCCTCATCTGCAAAAGTGAGAGTAGCAACAATTGCCTTATCTCAGTGTAATATATTAATTGAGAACAGGCGCAAAGCTGCAGTGCAGTGTCTGATGCACAAGGTCTTCAGCCCAGGTTCTTTCCCTTTCCTGAACTCTCCTTGCAAAGCTCTGGGCTACACGCTGAGTGCTAGAAGCAGCGAGTGAGTTCCGGGCCTGGCCGTGGGCAAGCTTATGGAAAACGGAAGCACTTTAAGAAGGGGTCATTCACTGGGCAACGTGTTCAAAGATTTAAGTCCACAAATGCATGTGGTTCTCTCTTTTTTTTTCTTCCCTCTTTTTTGTTTTCATCTAAAGAAAGTTTTCATTATTGCCATCCAATAAAGTTTATTTTCATTCCCTTTGTTTTCTGAGGAAAGTGAATTGGTATTTCCTAGAAGCCTTTTATTGTAATACAAACCAGCTTCTCCAGCTTTTGAAAAGGATGCCCTTAGCTACAGCGCTGTGGGCTTCCCAGGCAGAGGACAGTCACCCCTACTTTTGTCTAGTTTGAAGGACTCCGGATTCTAGGGAGGACAGTTTTCCCCGGCACCGTTTCAGAAACGTGAGCTGCCAGCCATGAGCCCCCACCCTGTCTGGACATACACATTTACCCCTGAGGTTGCTTTTTTTTTTGTTACTGCCCCCTCCAAACCCCCCTTTACCTACCCAGGATGCTGCTCTACATTTTCCAAGGTGTTTCTTTTCACTTGTGAGAAAGTATTATTGTAAAATATAAGCATGCTTAGACATTGCCATTTATTTTCAAAGAGAAAGAAATTCTCCTTTCTGAACGCTGTGGCTGAAATCAGAAGCAGCTAGGCAGACGCCAACCAGTGGTTTACCCAGGCTGGACGACTTCTATCTACCCAGCAGAAGAGAAGGACCCCAGGGCTCTTTGTCATAGTCACAGAAAACTTCATCAACCCTGAGAGAAGCAGAAGTCATTGCTATGGCCTTACAGTGCTATAGTGTTTGCATCCAGGCAAAGGCTGTCATGTGCCCTGCCGCCTATGATCCTTACGATAATCCTGGGGAAGGCTTTGGAGACACTTTTATTCTGATTTTATAAAATAGGAAACAGGCTCAGAAAGATGTCTCAGAGCTGCTAGATCCAGGTCTAACACTTGAAATTCCTTACTCTCAACCAGTGGTCTTTGTGCTACCCCACCCTCGGCCTCCGCTTCTCTCCCAGCACTGTGAGTTCCTGCCTTCACGCAGGCCGTGCATGAAGTGTCAGCTGATCAGTGTCAGCTGATGCAGACACTTGAAGCTTATCACAGTCCCTTTGTCTCCTCATCATGTAGGAGTCCATTCATTCAACTATAAGTATTTATTCGGCACCTCCTATGTGTTAAGCACTGTGCCTTCATTAGGGAACCAAACACCCTCAAGCTGCTTGTGGTCAAGTAGAAGAAAAATGTTATCCATAAAAAATATAACAAATGCATAATGATATCTGAAGTTTTGTATTAAGGTCAATTCTTAATGATTTTCTCTTATGAATAGGAATTGATAAAGGAATTGCCTCTAGGTTAAAAAATCGATGTGTATCCATATACCATCTTATAGCAAAGACTAAGGACGTCTCAAGCTACCTTCTTTTCGTTTTCTGGCTGCTATTATATAGAAAAAGACAGAGAGTGTATAGAAGCAGGAAATTGGAGGATAGTCATTTAACAGCTGTGAGTTATTCTTGGGCCTAAACCATTTTGAGTCTTTACAATTTGAAGCAACACCTATTAATTGTTTGAGGTCTATAATCAACAATTTGCTTTATAAAACCTAATGCATCTCTTGGTGCCAAAAGCAAGGATCTAGGGAGGGAGGCGGGGTGGGGGGCTGTCTCTTCATTGTTGTTTTATCATACTTGCTTAAGGGCTGCATGCTGCCCCTACCCCACTCCACAAGCCCAAACCCCGTTTTATCATAATCTTCGAATAAGACATGTGCTCACTGTTTTTGTTTTCAAAAATGGTATTTTCTAGACAATCGTGTTGAATCATGAACCACAACTTTCAAGGCTTAGGGAAGTTCCATTAGATTTGTCAAAGAACCACACTCCTGAGTGGTTTCAGAATGCAGGCTCCTACATGGTCACCCTGCCAGCTCCACAGTGGGTTTTAGATTCTTACAAAGGAGTCAAATATGATGCTTGTTATGGAGAAAAATAATCTGGGAGCAAAAACCAAAGTAAATCTATATAATGTGGCACACATTTTATTTTAAAGCTATTACTACTGTGCTCAGAGTTAAATGCTCGAGAGAAATGAATTCACTTTTTCTAAAGACAATTATTGAATAGGGATATAGGATTATCTTGAAGAATGCATCTATATCATCTTATATAACAGGAAATCTACGATTTAATATGTTTCATAAAATCCTCATCTGCAGCCATTGATTAAATATTGTAATTGAACTGCCTTTGGACTACTTCACTGCTAACTTGAACTCAACTAGTTCATTTGACAGCTGTGTTTCCCTAACAGTGGTTCAGCAGACACCAACTAATAGAAAATTTTCTTCTGTTACGGAACAATTTTTTCATATGTGGGAATTCACCTTGTAGTAACCTAGCTGTCGTGTTTTTAACCAATATTTAACAGTTATCAAAAGTCATTTGATTAGTGAATTTTATGGAAAAAGCATTATATTAAGAAAAGAGAACTAACTCATCTTTAGGTTACAAGACCCAGGTTCAAAAGCTAACTTAACCATCTATTCTTTATGTGATATTGGGCAAGTCATCTAATAAGTGGAGATGGTCACTCATGGTCTTGGCTATCTAATGGGGTCACTGATGCAGGTCAAGTGAGCTAAACAAATAGCACTTGCAAAAGTGTAAAGCAATGGATAGTGTAAGACGTTTTTCTTTTGGTTTCATTAAGTCCCCCCTCACGTGCTTGTGTATGCGCACTTGCATGTGTGCACACACACACTCAACAGCTTTGCAAAACTACTCTTTTTGAGTTGTAATTTATGTTCTACTTTCCAAAAAAAAAAAAGAAGTAGCTTATAACACAGGATGCAGATATAATAGAACTCATCAAACAAGGATATGCGACCAGAGCCAGATACTGAAGGCAAGAGAAATTAGGAGGAACCGCTAACATTGAGCATAAAACTTCCCAAGCTTCCTAGCAGTTAAAGCAAAAGGGAAAACACATTTTTTGTTTGTTTTTTTTTTAGTCTAATTGAGAGAGAGAACCCTCTTTGTCTTTGTGCAATATTAGCTTGTAACTGAGTGCTACTAAGGTAGCTTTATGTCTTACTTAACACAGTCTTCATGAAATATTACCAAACGCTTCTTTAAGAAACCATGGTGTCTGGTCTAGTTCCTTGACTGACACAAAGTAGGCAACTAAAAAATGGTGATGATTAATACTAGAAGTTTAATAAATATTCCTCCTTTTCTTCCTCATGTTTTTCTTTCTTAGGCTGATACCAATACTGTCAAAATTCTGCACAAGACTAAGACATTGGTGGATTTATTTTAAACTCTAATCCATATGAAAGTAATCTGTCATTGTAAGGATACAACTTGTATAATAAACGGTTTCTGCCAGTTTTAAAGGGAAGTCACTGTATTTCTCCTCCTCCCTCCTCCATGTCTTTTTAACCAAATGTTGTTTCTGGGACAACTTGATTGACACAAGCTCTTAAATCTGCATCTTTCAAGTACCAGTTTAGAGATCTACTGTGGAAATCTGTTTGTTTCTTTCAGCCTAGAAACTAAGTGGATTCCAAGGCGTCTTCTCATCTCGAGATTGTGCATCCTGTGTGAACTTTTCCAAGTGCATATAGCAGAGCAATAAATCATATTTTGATCAGTGCCAAAAATATGGTGCCAAAGAACATCTTGACATTACTATTAGCATATGTTGTATCCTGTAATTAAGCAGAATTGGCTTGTAGATGAGTCCTTCTGAATACAGAGCCCTCCTTTCACGGGAGTGTAATCGGAATGAGCTATAGCTCTCATTAAGTTACTTGGCAATACATCACCGGTGTGACCTGTCATTCTAATGATGCATTAGTGTAATTCATCAACAGGGTGAATCCCACTAATAAGGTGTTACTCCAGAGGCAGGGCTATCCAGTGCAGAAAGCATCCAGGGGCAGATGTATGACGACTGCAATGTAAGACCCAGAAGGCTCTATATAATGGAGCCCAACCTCCCCCTTACTATATAGAGTTTATCTATTTTTAAGCTATTCAAATCAATAACCAACTGCCCCCAAACTCTTCTAAGTTTCCTTTCTGACTAATCTCTTGATTCCTTTACTGGTCCAAGAATATTTGACTTTCAATTCTTTGGGCATATAACTGAGTCACTTAGCTCTTTCTTGAAGATTTATAATTCAAGGAAAATCAGTTTCATAGCTGTCATTATCAAAGTGCCTGTGGATTTCTGTATGATTCAAAGAAGACAATTCTAGATAAGTTATTTTTTAAAAAAGACGTATACAATGATGCCAGTTTAATAAAAAGAAGATAGGAAGAAATGATATTAAAACTCAAAGCTCGTATAGTTGGTATGATTGAATATCACATTTGTCTCTGAGCTCCTTGGCAGCAAAATTAACAAGGGATGATGGATTGAAACAATGAACACTATATCATTTAGAAACTTTCTTTCTAATATTAAATTCTAACAATTGTTTATTTAGGCCCTTATATAACGAACCTCAAAGAATTTAATGGACTTTTCCTTCAATGGTAATAACGCTGAAAATGTAGTAACATTTCTCATAGTGATTTCTTAGTCTCAACTTTTGATAAAGCCAAGGATATATTATAATTAGAACATTATCTATTTAAGGTATTTTTGTGAAAAGCAAAGTTAATACGGTTTAGGTATATAACTTACTTTGGGAATAGACTTCAGAAAACTTAGAAAAAATTCATTTCTCTATAAATGGGATCATTTTTTTCTACCGTTTAATATCATTTCTCTCTCCTGAACTTTTTTTAGGAGGTGATTAACAATTTATGATTTTTTAGTTTATTGTGATATAATTTACAAACAGTAAACTTTACCCTTTGTAAGTATACATTTTGATGAAATTTGGTAACTGCGTTTGCTCACATAGCCACCACCACAATCTAGATGATGAGTGGACCCCATCCCTTGGCCTCCAGCCCCAGGCAACCACTGATCTCCTTTCTGTCACTATGATGTTGCCTCTTGTAGAATGTCATGTATATGGAATCATTCACGTGGTCTTTCGTGTTTGACTTCCTTTATACAGCATCTATGTTGTATGTATTCATATTGTGTTCACCTTTATTGCTGAACTGTATTTCATTAGGATTTATTTTTATGAGGAAAAAAGCTTTAAAGATATTAAGTGTAGTGGCTAGAAGGGATATCCATATGAATTTGATAACAAGCATAGAGGTGGTGATTTGTATTCTTGCTTGGGTAGAGAACAAATGCCTTCTATTCCAATATATTTTTTTAATACTTCACAATGACAAGCTTGAAAGCTAACTGATGGCAGGAACCATGCTCTCTAGCTGCCATTATATCTGCAATATCTAGCCCAGTGCCTGAATTTACTAGGTGCTTAATACATCATTGTTAAATGAGTCAATGAAAACATTAATAGATGCTCATCATCCATGTACAATAGTCACATGTGAATAGAGCAGTCCCTCAAAATAAGTAACAGTAAAATATAAAGAGAAAAGTTACATTAGTTACCACTTATTGAGCACTTATCATAGAAGTGCTCCTAAAGTGACTTGGTTCTCTGCACATATTTCAGATTCCTTTCAGATCTATTTTTAGCTCTGTCATCTGAGTATTTTTAAAACCTTTTTGATCTGGTGTATTTTATACTGAATTCCCAGCTTTAGTATAACCAACGCAGTACATTTACTATGCACTGTCCTTTCATTTGCCCTAAGAGTATTTCTAAATATTTAGTAATTTTCTGAATTATGCACACTCTTCAGTTCCAAGAGTTTTTCTAAACATATAAAGTATAACCAAGAGATGGTATGCTTGGAAACAGAACACCATAAAATGTTAACACTTGAAGATGGTTTAGTCTAACGTCCTCATTTTAACAGAGGAAGAAACTGAACCCTTGAAAATGACTGATCCCAATTCACATGTTTGGCAGAAAATTTTGTGCAATTGAATAGTTTTTAATAGTCTATTAATCCCAATAAGCAAGCAGTTAGTTTGCAGAATTGTACTGAAAACAAAAGAGATCGCTTAGTTTGCTTACTTATTTATATCCAAACTTTACTGAGGAGAACTGGGAGTGTGCAGTCTATCAAATCGAGTAAAATTTCAGAACACCTCAAGGGGAAAAAAAAACTTTCACAAGGAGCCAGCTACAAAGCTCAAATTAGAATCCACGTGAAGGCAAGAAAAATAGACAAAGAGCTAAATTCTGTACTGCAAGTACACTGAGCCTCAACTCTACTGGACATCTCAGTGAATTACAGAATATATTAAGTATGTACTTAAACTATACATTTGTTTGGCATTTCAGATTTTTTTCTCTCTGCAAAGTCAGTAAGTATTCCAGAAATTAGGTTTTCAGGTAGAAAATGAAGTTCACCTGAAAACTCAATACATTAATTTTGCCTGTTATTATTTACCATGTCTGTTCACAAGGATTTGTATTCAGCATATAAAATACCTTCAGATGTAGGCCTCTGTAATAGTCTGAATTTCATAGTTCTAGTGAACCATTAAGATAAAACTGAATTGTATTGGTTTTACAACTTCAATAAGATGATACCCAAATCAGTGCTATAGGGTCCTACCTTGCCACTAGATAAAACTCTGACATATTCTAACCATCCACCCATTAATTCAAAAATTATTTATGAAATGCTTACTAAGCACTTAGGTACTATAATACACAAAAAAAGTGCTCTGATAATGCAAAGAGAAGAACAAAGGGTTTCAATGTGGAAAGGGACTTAAGGAAGACCTTGAGAGGAGGTGACTTGTGAGCTGGCCCTTGTGTGAGAAGAGTTAACATGAAGGTGAGTCCTGGAGATGCAAAGAAATGCTATGAAAAGGGTAACATCTTCTCTCTGGATTCCATTTTGGAAAGATATAAATGTTTTCAAGGGAACATATGCATCAGTAGGTCAAAATGACTTTGACCATATTTCAACAACTAATAGATGGAACTCAGCATCAATGGAAGATCCTATACTTTCTGGAATCGTTAAATTCCCAATAATTAATATGCCATAATAAAAATATTAAAGTCTCTCAAAATAGGATACTGATAGAACAAAATGTCATGACTTGACCTAGAATTTTATGATATAATGTTAAAAGTAAAAAAGAATTTTATGTGCAACATGGCAGATAAATATAGATGATATAGACATATAGCTACACCCGCACGCATACATACACCCTACTTGTGATGGAGATAACCAACACCAATATTGACAATAGTCTTTTATGACTAATAGGGTATTTTAATTTGCTTTGGTGGCATGATGATATCTTTGATTGGACCCTTAAAAAGGAAGTTAGATTTGAACAACCTTTGACAACTCACCCAACAACATAGCACCCCTTACAAATTTTTGTGTTGTAAACTTTGGTCATCTTCTAAATAAGGATGCATTTATTACCCTTAAAGTCAGAACATAGATATATGATAAAAGTTAATTGCTAAATCCTCTGGTGGCTTAAATATTCATGGATAACTATAATTGGTAAAAACAACTGTAGCCTTTGTAGGTAAACTGTCCATGTAAAAATTCAATTTTGCAGGATGCACAAGGGAAGGAGTATCTACTTTTCTAAAAGATTTGCTATCAAATTTTTTAAAATATTGCATTTTTCTTATTCACTTGGATAATCGGTTGAGTTACGAATTTCTTCAATTAGACTTCATGTTTCCCCTATAAGATGGGGCATTTCTATTACAATATCAAAGTTTATTTTAGTAGGTATTACAAGAACCTTTATTAAACAAACAATGGAGCTAGATTACAGTTACTTTAAAATAGCAGTGAACTTGCTCTGACTCCAAGATAATTTAGTTTTGCCTCCAAATAGCCCCACTGCAATATTTCTCTTAGGAAAAAAAGTACTATGGCCAATCTCTCCTGAAAAGGGACTTAAAATCAGCTCTATGATGAATTTCTCAAGCGTTTTGTAGAGCTCTCTGAAAAAGTTTTCTTATTTTCTCAATAAAACCTGCCAATCTGCCAATCTTAATGTCTTAGTCTAATCTATACCACATATTTGACAGGTGAACAAACACGGCATCTGCTGAGGGGCAGGAATTTGATTTTATATTCAACTTGTCTTCGAGCAGGTTTGCTGCTGCCTGAATTGCTGGTGGGTACTCAATCAAAAATAGTACCTCCCTTCACTTTTCTGGCAGGTTCTCCCAAACTCCATGTTCTTCCCTATCAGACTGTTCTGTGAATCAAACACAAGGAGCCACACTAAAAACAGATCAAGATGTGACAGGTTCAAGAGAGCTAAATATAGCGACTCTAGAACTACCTACAGTTCTCCGTAACTGCACCTCAGGAAGGCTGACCTCTGTGGTATTTCTCAGAATTCAGAACAGCACACTGGAGGAGACCAGTTATATGATAGCCAGCAGTATTTAAGCTTAGCATGATTACTGTTGATTTATTTAATTAGATGCTTTGCTTTCTTTGGTCAGCGCATTTACTTATTATTTCCAGTTTTAGTCTACTATTCTAGAAGTAGAAGGTTTAACACCATAAAGAAGTTGCTTGGGAGAGCTCAGGTCTGAGAGAGCATGTGTGCCCTTTAACTGATGGTACGTTGATGGTCTCACTGATGAGGTAAATATGTCTGCTGAAACTATATTGAAAATTTTTAAAAACTTGAGAGAAATCAATAAAAGTATGAGTATTTTAACTTGAGTTGAAATAAAGGAAATGTTTACAATAAAATAAATTATCAGCTTGTCCTGTTGGCTAAGCATAGTACATGAGTTTATCCATTCAAATGGGGAATCTATTTGATATTAATTATAAAAGTACTACAGAAATTTTATACTGTTCATCAGTGTTAACAGGTCTCATTTCTTAATCCTATTCCCCCATCCACCAAAAATTCATAATTATGATTATATTACCTGTATGTTTCAGTAACTATTTTTTTCATTTCTCGTAATAACAGATATTCCTCATGTTGGCATATAAAGATATCTTTAGAAAGTAATCGTTGACAGCTTGCTGTGGAACATAAAGACAGTGGCTAACTTATATTGTTTCCCATTCTTGTGGCAACCACATTATGTTTGCTGTGTTACTAGACTGGCGTTATGAACATTTATAGAATTTATATTTTATAATCATAATTCCCATATCATTAATGGTTTATCATTAAGTTTCATCTCAATTTACATGGGACCAAGTCTCACTGACCATCCTTTCATCTTACACTTTCTTCTTCCTGAGCTGTGTATCCTCTTCATTCATTTCTTGATGGGCTGGATTCCATTATCAATCAGGTTTTACCAAGTATTCACTGGTTTAGAGTGACTTTTTTTCTGTCTTTAAAAGTGACTGAACCCCAGGCTGGATATATTAGTTGTGTTTTTCCACTAAAAATAAGTAGACATTGCTTTCATGTCTTCTGGGAGTCAGTGTTGCCAAAGGGAAGTCTGAGGCCAGCCTGATTTTTATATCTTGTAAGCGATTTAATACTTTTTGTTTCATTACCCTCAGATTTCTTTCTCTATCCCTACATTTCAAAAACTTCACCAGAATATATCATTCTACTGATTAGTCTGTAACTACCTTTTATGGAAAACTGCTATGCCATTTGGATCCACAGGTCCACAGAGACAGAACTTCCTTTTTCTTTTTTTTTTTCTAATTTTTAATTATTATGGGTACATAATAGTTGCATATTTTTGTGGAGTACGTGTGATGTTTCGATACAGACATACACTAACTGTGAATTAATTAATCAAATCAGGGTATTTGGGGTATCCATCACCTCAGGCATTTATTATTTCTTTGTGTTAGGAGCACACCAATTCTACCCTTTTAATTATTTTAAAGTACGTCCTAACTTGTTGATTATAGTCACTTTGTTGTGCTATCAAATATTGTTCATTCTAACTCTCTAACTACATTTTTGCACCCATTAACCATCCACAGTTTATCCCCCTCCCCAGCCTCTGGTGACCATCATTCTATTGTCTGTCTCCAGGACATCAATTGTTTTTAACATTTAGCTCCCACATATGAGTGAGAACATGTGAGATTTGTCTTTCTGTGCTTGGCTTATTTCACTTAATATAATGCCAAACTTCCTTTTTCATAGAAATTTTTCTCGTTTGTGCCTTTGAGAGTTTTTTGGTTTGGTTTTTTTGGTTGTTCATTTGTCCATTTCTCTCTCTTTAAGGATACTCTACCCTTTGTTTGCCATTTCTAGTCTAACTTCCATTGATTTTAGTTTTCTTTGCACTTGTTATTTTTTCATGCTTGTCTTCCTCCTTGTTGCCTCTATTTTCAGTAGTATACATTCTACTTCTGTTTCTAATATGATTTCCTTTTCTTCAGTGATGATTTTATGGCTTTCTTTAATCTGTTTTCTAAGCATGGCCACAGTGCCTTTCATCTCTTTAATTATTTCATCTCTTCTTTTATCTCCTATATTCTTTGATATTCTCCAAGCCTACTGAAGATTCCATGTTGCTTTCCATTTTTTAAGAGTATAGGGGAATTTTTTATCTGTAGTCTCCTTCATTTCCAATCCCCTAAAAAGTATTGATTACTTTTTATATTCCCTTTTGACTTTTTTTGGTGGGAGCGGGCAGTAAAATGGTAACCACATGTAGGTACCATGTTTGATCTTTGCTGAGTACAAGTCATCTATGTGTGACTTTCTGTTTGCTCACCACTAGTTTAAGTAGCAACACCCTGCCTAGAGTAAATTGAAAGTAGTATGGATACTCCCTCACTAATGTACCTTATTCTCCAGAACGGTGTTCTCTTCTGGGAGAGCAAATCACTAAAGCAGTGGTTGGGGTGACTCCTAGTGAAGATTCTTCACCAAGTTGCTATTTGTTTCTCTTCTTTTTTTACTTTAGTTTTTTGTTTCACCTCCACTCTAAAAAGTGTCTCCAGGTTGCAAGGAGCAAAAACTCTGCAAGGATGTTTCTTTGTCTCTAATGTCCTGTCCACTAACTCAGTCCTCACTCTTCTTTTTTTTTTTTTTTTTGAGACAGAGTCTCACTCTCTTGCCTGAGCTAGAGTGCCATGGCATCAGCCTAGCTCACAGCAACCTCAGACTCCTGGGCTCAAGCAATCCTCCTGCCTCAGCCTCCGGAGTAGCTGGGACTGCAGGCATGCTCCACCATGCCCGGCTAATTTTTTTTTCTATATGTATATTTTATATTGTCCAGCTAATTTCTTTCTATTTTTAGTAGAGACGGGGTCTCCCTCCTGCTCAGGCTGGTCTCGAACCCCTGACCTTGAGTGATCCACCCACCTCGGCCTCCCAGAGTGCTAGGATTACAGGCATGAGCCACCGCCCAGCCCTCACTCTTCTAAGGAACGGAGTATTGTCTTGGTCTCTCAGAGCCTGCTCACTCGCCTTCAGAAAGATCTATATCCTGCTAGAGAAGTTTGCAAAGATTTATTGACATTTGGTTTTTTAAAACTCAATTTGGAACAAATGTCAATGTCTCAGGCAAACTATCTTCTTAGTCCATGATTAGTGATTGTTTTCTAGTTTAATTATAGATTATATTTTCTACCCTATATTTTATTCCTTTTGTTCATTTCTATGAATTTCAGGAAAGAGCATATACATAGCATTTGTTCATTATCTTTTAGTATATGAATTTCTTGTGACTTCTTGAAGGTGTACAAAAATACAAAGATTCCTAAATTGAATTTGATAAATACAAAAAAGTTTTTTTCTCAAATTGATGGTAGCAAATTATAGTCCTCCATAAACTACCAGCATTTGCAATTGTTGTTTACAAATTGGAATCTTTTTATTGATTTTTGTCCAGCTTAATATATAAGTAAGCATTTCTACCTCAGTAATCACTGGCTATATTGTATAGTGTTATAAAGATGTGTAGAACTTTTGCTACTTTTTCCCTATCAAAGATAAAGTGAGGGGGTGTATGTCAGTGAAATTAAGTTCTATGCTTTAAATGGGTGATCTTTTTTTTTTTTTTTTTCATTAATGCAACAGACTCTTTCTCCCCTCCAGCAGCCGTTGTTAGAAAGCATTAAATTGAGCATTCAAGATTAATTCCTTGGCAGGTCAAGAGGAGAACAGCATGTAGCCAATCCTACCTTCGTGTTCCTTCTTAATGGCTTCAGCACAGTGTGAAAAAGTAAACAGTTGTGACAAGAGATGTAATGGATGAGCTGGGTGTGACAGGTCACCCCAACTGAAGCTCATCCTCTCTTTAAGTATACTCTGTAATGAAGTGTACTATAGCTTTGGAGATTATCAAAGACTTGTATTGTAAAATATATTTCTAGAGTGGAGAAGGATCTTGAGTAAATATATTATGAATGATGGTGCCTAGTGACACCAAAGAAGTAAAAATAAATAATGAATGAAGTATGCTTATCCTGAAGTTTTAATAAGATCCCGCTTCTGTCTTCTCTGTGCCTTCCGCTGTTCTCTTTTATGTACAAACACACTCTATTCCAAATAGTTTTATTTCTTAATAATTATTTGGAGAGTGGTTTTATATTTATTAAGGACAGCACGATTATGGCATTTTTTCGCTAAAACCTAACATATCTCTTGCTCCTAACATATCTCATGACTTTTTACACACTGAGAACCCACAGATTCCTAGGAAATTAAGTGGGTTAGTGGTCAAGCTGTCCTTCCCCATTTCATGGAATTATAAATAAAAATGGGACACTTTCCCTTTCTCCCACCAGTCCCAATCTCAGGGAGACAGACTGACAGGAAGAAATAAAAATAATGTTCTATTCACTGACGTAAATTGTTGCTCAGTCTTGGAGTAAACTATTTCAAAGTAAAGCTAAATTATTTCAGGTAGGTTATATTTGCCCAGTGGTCAGTTTCTAACAATAATTATCATTATAGTTAATACCTGTTTAGTATTTACAATGTGTCAGGCACACTGATAGGCATCTTGCACACATCATCTGGTTTAATCTTCCCACATAGAAAGTATTCTTTCATTCGTTTATAGAAAGCTGAGATGTACCCAAGGTCATAGAGTCAGAATGAAAACTACACTCTTCCAGACTACAGGGCCCACAGTCTTGTCTTTATACTCCACTGCTACAGCGCTGTCCAACGTGGCAGCCACTAGCCACTTGCAGCTATTAAATACGTGTGCTCAATAATGTAGCTAATGTGACTGAGAAACCAAGTTATTAATTTTATTCAATTTTACATTTAAGTAGCCACCATATTGGACAACACAGCTCTAGTTTGTCTTTTATAAGATTCATTTTTTTTCTGTTATGCAGCAATAGATAACCAATACACTGAATAAGAATTATGATACCTCTAAAATCCCTCCAATCTTAAAATCTTATGAACGTAAGAAAATCTTAAACAAAATAAAGAATGTGCCTTATAAGTGTGTTACACTGGCTTTGAGCTGCTGGAAATATCCCCTCCTTAAAACAAACTAACAAGCAAACAAATATTTCACACCAAGTAACCAAGAACAAGTTTATACTTTGCTGTTAACATTTTAAGGGTTATTCCAGAAAGCCTTTTGAAATTAAATACACTTCTGAAAAATTTTATCAAGACACATGCTAGCAAAACAATGCCTGCTTTTTTCAGAGTATTGAAGGGTTTGTACCTTATTTAAAGTTAGCTTCTTTTCCTTATAACCACACTGATCTTTCCTGTTTAGAAGCACCAAGGCAAGATACCTTTAATTACTGTCTCCTCCAGCCATCTCAAGTCAAACTCACAAATCCTTGTAGACCTTTAGTTTAACTTTCTCAAGGCCAAGCAATTCTCTGTTAGACAGGAGTCAGTTCCCTGAGACCTTTTGGATTGTTACTTTGAGAAGTTAAGCTATATCAATAACTACGAATATGTAAAAGTTCTGGTTGATCTGTGTCTTGCCAGTACTTGGTAATGTCTTTTGTTTTTAATATTAACCATTATAGTATGCAGTGGTATCTCATTTCAGTTTAAATCTGCACTTCTTGAATGACTGTTCAAGTTGAACATGCCCTTCTTTGAAAAGTTCAGACCTTTTACAAATTTTTATATTGGATTACTTGCTTTCTTATTGTTGAACTTTAAGGGTTCTTTATAAAATCTGTCTATATGGTGTTTTTGGAGATGAGATTTGAAAATATTTCTTTGTAATTTGTGGTTTTTTTCATTCTCTTGATAGTCTCTTTCATAGAGTGAAACTCCCTAATTTCGATGAAGTCCAATTTATC
The DNA here is from genome assembly GCF_000956105.1 of Propithecus coquereli. Lineage (NCBI taxonomy): Eukaryota > Metazoa > Chordata > Mammalia > Primates > Indriidae > Propithecus > Propithecus coquereli. The sequence continues at coordinate 2,176,193 of NW_012146523.1, forward strand.
ATTTTTTTTTCTTTTGGTATCAGATCTAAGATATCGTTGCCCAGCAAAAGTCACAAAGATTTTCTTCTATAATTTCTTCTAAAAATAATATGGTTTTATGTTAAACATTTAGAACTGTAAGGTATTGTTTGAAATTTTTTTTTTTTTTTTTTTTTTTTTTTGCATCTAGATGTCAAATTTTCCAAGGAACATTTGTGAAAAAACTATCAATTTTTCACTAAACTGCCTTTATTCTTTTGTAAAAAATTAACTGTCCATATTGTGTGATCTATTTCTGGAGTCTCTATTCTGTTCCATTGATCTATATGTTTAGCTGATACTGTACTATGTTTATTGCTATAGTTTATTACAAGTCTTGAAATCAAATAGTATGGTTGCTCCAATTTTATTCTTCAAAATTGGCAACTTCATTTCCTTTGACTTTTCATATAAGTGTTAGACTCAGCTTGTTGGTGTCTGCAACCTGATTCTGAATGTGATTGCATTGAGTCTGTGGACTTTTGTGAGAAGAATTGGCATTTGGACAATATCAAGACTTCTAATCCATGAATTTAGTGTATGTCTTTATTTAGGTTTTATTTTATATCTTTTACCAATGTTTTATAATTTTCATCATACACATCCTGCCCATATATTTTTTAGATTTATGTTTAAGTGTATTTATTAATGCTATTGTAATCAGTACTTTAAAAATTGAGTTCCAATTGTGCATTGCTGATATACAGTCCACAACTTAAAATTTTTTCACTTTGCAGTGGTCCAAATGTAATGTACATTGAGTAGAAACTGTACTTTGAGTACCCATATAACCATTCTGATTTCTGCTTTTAGTATACTATTCAATAATTACATGAGATATTCAGTACTTTGTTATAAAATAAGCTTTATATTAGATGATTTTGCCCAATTGTAAGTTACTGTAAGTGTTCTGCCCCATTTAAGGTGGGGCATGGCTAAGCTATGATGTTGGATAGGTTAGGTGTATTAAATACATTTTCAGCTTATGACATTTTCAATTTTCCATGGGTTTTTCAGACTATAACTCCATCATAAGTCCGGGAGCATCTGTATAGGAATACAATTGATTTTTTTTTTTTTTTTTGGTATATTGACCTTATATCCTGCAATCTTGCTAATATCGCCTATTAGTTCTAAGAGGGTGTGTGTGTGTGTATGTGTTTTTAAATTCCTTGGGATTTTCCATGTAGACAATTATCTCTTATATGAATAGAGATAGTTTTATGTCTTCCCTTCTAATGTGTATGCCTTTTATTTCTTTTACTTGCTTTTAGTTCATGGCTAAGAATTTGAGAATAGTGTTTAATAAGAGTAGTGAGAACAGACACACTTACTCTGTTCCTGATTTTAGGAAAAAAGCATTCAGTCTTCCACCCTACAATATAAGCTATGGAGTGGTCATTGTTCTTATTGTAGATGTCTTTAATTTGGTTAAGAGCATTTATTTTTATTCATGGTTTGTCAAGAGTTTTTTGTTTGGTTTTTTATCATGAATGGATGTTGAATTTTGTCTAATTTTTTTTGTATCTATTGAGAGAATTATATGGTTCTTCTTTCTTAATCTGTTGATACCCTGATTAACTTAATTGATTTTGAATGTTGAGCCAGCCTTGTGTCGCCAGAATAAACCCCAGTTTGTTGTTATGTATTATTATTTTTATATTTTTCTACATTCAATTTGCTAATCTTTTTTGAGGATTTTTAAGGCTGTTTATGAGGAATATTGGTCTGTAGTTTTCTTGTAATATCATTGTCTAGTTTTGCTATCAGGGTAAGGCTGGCTTCCTGAATAGAATTGGGAAATACTGCTTTCTTTTCTATTTTATGAAAGAGATTATGTAGATTTGCTATTATTTCTTTTTAAATATTTGCTAGAATTTACCAGGGAAATAATCCAGATTTGGAGTTTTCTTTGTTGAAGATTTTTTAACTATGAATTCAATTTCTTTAATATGTATAGACTATCCAGGTTATATATTTCTTGAGTGAGATTTGTTTTTGTCTTTAAAGGAATTAGTCCACCTCATCTAAGTTATCAAATTACGGGTCTACAGAGTCTGTAGTGATATCTCCTGTTTTATTCTTAATATTAGTAATTCGTATCTCTTCTTTTTTTCTTCATCAGTCTGGCTAGATACTTAACAGTTTTATTGATCTTTTCAAAGAAACAGCTTTTGTTTTCATTAATTTTTCTCTGTTGATTTTCTGTTTTCAATTTTATTCTATTCTGCTATTATCTGTTTTCTTTCTTTCTTTCTTTCTTTCTTTCTTTCTTTCTTTCTTTCTTTCTTTCAGTTTATTCTATGAGTGCATGGTTTGGCAGCAAGCATGGGACTTGTTTCGGTTTATAATACAGAGTTAGGGAGTCCCCTTCTCTAATCTTCTCCTCCCTGGGATTTTCTCATACTCTCTGGTCCCAAAGGGTTCTCTTTTCCTGGTTCCTCTGACCAGAAAGATGAGTTTCTCCCCTTAAACTCTTACACATTTCTGAGTGACTACATCTGCCTTTGAGATAAAGCAACAAAAGAAATAAGAGGTTTCTCTCAGAGTTCCTGCTGCCCATTCCTACCACATTGTTCTCCACCTCAGGCCACCAGGATTATCCTCAATTAATCAGAAAACTTAGTGATACTGGTCATTCTTCAAGTTTTGACTTTCCTCACTATCTGCCTACAGTTGTTTACTTTTCAGAATCCTCAGATAGTTGTGTTTTTTAATTCTGTCTGGACTCTTTGGTTGCAATATGTAGAGAGAGTCTGTAGTGGACTTGCTCCATTTTGGTCAATACTACAAGTTCTTGTTATCAAATATTATAAGCGAAATTTTACTCAGAAGACCAGAGAAGCTTCTGGAAGTTCGGATTAGAACGATAGTAGATTCAAAAGTTTGGAGACATTTGAGGTGAGTTAAAATACTGGACTATTAAAAACAAAGCATCTTTCTCGTCACTGAAAAGAGACCGGAGGTGTTTTCAGAGTTCCAGCAAAGGTGAAGGGTGTTCAGTCGTCATTACAGTTGAACTTCAACTACCCTTTATTTCTGTGTCTGTAATAGTCATCATGCTTTTTACTTACTCTAATCACAGACAAAACATTCCACAGCTGTAATAAGCAAGTCAGCTGTTTCATGTGGTTAACCACTTTTCTATTATTTATTATAGCTCTTGAGTAAGATTACAAGGTAACTGTGCAGAATGAAGACACACACATGTGTACATGTGCGCACACACTACGCAGGATGGAAAGCCTGTTATAAAGCCCTTCTTTGACTATTATGCACTTTCTTGTGCATTAAAATATACATGGAAATCTCATAATTTTCTCCATAGTACTTGTATCTGTGAATGAACAATGCTACATATTACTCCAATATTTATTCAAATACTACAGACTTCATCTCTATTTTTTCTATTTAAAATCAACTCTGGGGTCGTATAAATCAAACATCTCTAGATATTTCATAAGATTATCAACCTCAAGTCTACATAGCCTGAAAAAGGAGTACATGTGAATTATTTCAGGTGAAATAATTTGGTGATTTGGTTTTCACTCTAATCACTCTCAGAGTGATTTAGCTTTCACTCTATCTTCTTTGGTCTTTCTAGATACAGTCTCTGTGTATTCCTCAGAAACATCCTTCATATTTATGATATATTAACAGTTATATCTCATTGTATGAATGAATGACCTTATAAATACAGCTATATGCCCTACCATATTCACTCAACAAATATTAACACTAATTGCTAGAATTAGAGCAGCAAACAAAAACAATAGATGTGGTGGATAACGAGGCACCTGCTGAATTTTACTCAACAATTCCAGATAATTTCAAAGGTGGTGATATCCTGCTTATTATCTCAAAATGATAGATGAATAATGTGTTACTTTACATTACTGTGGCCAAATATCCACTTTGCTGACCTTCTAAAAACTGAGAAGTCCTCTTCTAAACAGTCTTAAATACTAAAACAGAAACCATGAACAAGGTATAAGTGGTAGTTATCTTTTTCTCTTTTTTCTTTTAATAAAAAAGAAAAGGAAGGGAGCATGGGACCTAGTGGAGGGGGAAGGAAGGAAAAGAATAAGAGGAATGAGAAGGAGTATTCCTTTCCCCTCCTCACTGTGTACTTCAATACACATGCAAGTGCTGGTGCTCCAAACTATTAATACGTACCATGTGATAGGGAAAAGAAATTCTAAATTTTATATCAGTACATTTTTGCTGCTGTTTCAATTATTGAGCATTTCATATTGAATTTGGTATTTGGTAGGGTGTATAAAAAATACAGTGGATCTTTGCATGCAATACATTTTACAAAGAGTGCTAGGACCTTTTTTCAGTTTAGGTGTTGTTATTTATGTGTAAGATCTTGCATCATTTTTATGGTTAATATGTTTTTCAAATATGATAATATTCATTTAAAACCCCCCAGATTTTAAGAATAACATTATTCTGATAATTTTTTGCTTTCTTATCCTATGTCTCTACCTAACTCTAGATATAGATCTCCCATTATTGAACCACTCAGACTGTGCACTTTCCTCATTTGATGTTTCTCTGTGCTTTTGGTATTGCTTGAAAGAGAATATCTTATGCTATTATCATAATTGCTATCTTTCCACTTAATAAAGGTCTTCTTTTATCTGAAAAGATTTCTTTTAACAGTTAAAAGCTTTCCTGCATTAATACTTCACAACACAGGGATTCTATACAGTATAATATTCAATATACTTTAGCTAATCCATTTAGAAAATTTGGTTACTAAAGAACCAAGGTGATCTCATAATAAGTTGGTGGCATCTATTAGACAATCCCTTAGGGTGGCCTCCCAAAACAGCATTATAAATGATATTATAGTAACCAAAATATTATTCTAATAAATGTCCTACTTTTTTCTATCTCATCACTTTTGTCATTAATTTTTCTCTTTGTACTTTAATATTCCAAATTTCATATGACATTTTACTGGATCTCACAGAGGATAAAAAATATATACTTTAAACGGCTCTTTGTTTTATGTGGGCTGGTAATCTTTGTTTAAAAATCACCCTTCAAAAATACAATGTACTAACTTTAAGTCAGAAACTCAGATACATTCTTTTTCTTTAACAGCTTTATTGAGTTTTCATATCATAAAATTCGCCATTTTAAAGTGTATGATTCAGTGGGTTTTAGTTCACTCAGAGTTGTCGTGCAAGCATCGCCACTGTCTAATTCCAGAACATTTCATCATTCTAAAAAGAGACGCTGGAGGTGGGGCGGAGGGGGCAAGATGGCTGCCAGAGATGTCACTTACCGGACCGGCCCGGAGGAAAGCAACGGTTGCAGACAAAGGAGAGCGGAGAAAGGACGCAGCCCAGGTACAGGTCAGAGAAAGAAGTACCATAGCCTGCCAGGGACCTCACAAAGGAAAATAATGAGGCAGGGAAGGAAGAGGAAAAAGAAAAAAAGATAGCGGCAAGGATCAAACCCAGAGAGGCTCGGAGCCCAGCGAAGGAGTAAGAGGGGATCACATTCTGCTTCCCACGCTCCTTCAGTGATCGGCAGGCTAGCAAGTTATTGATACTTTGAAGCTTTTCCGCCCTCCTGAGCCCAAGCACTGTGGCAGCCACGGAGCTGTGAGGAGAACTTGCGTGATCCCAGAGGCTGGACATTCCGTGCAGGGTTCTCCTCCAAGGACTGTGGCCCGAGAGGCTGGAGGGCCGGCTTTCTTCCGTTCAGCATTATCCTCGCCGCCCCTCCCGGGCCCACTGCAACTAGTTTGAGCCGAGAACTTGGCCTGTCCCCAGCTGCACGTCCTCCAGTCTGAAGTTTCCACAGAGACTGGGGCCCACACCTTTCCCCTGAGGACCTGCAGTGGACTTGGGGTGCCCGATCTGAGAGCTCCCTGCCTGCTGGCATTTCCTGGAGACACACGCCAGTGTGTCAAACACACAGGCTGAATCCTGTTCCCCCAGGACCTGAGTGGGTCGGTAGGGGACACAGGGGAGATTTGGGAGCCACACTCAGGAGGCAAAGGAGCCCGTGTGGGCAGAACTGACAGGAGAATACAGTGGGGGTCCGAGATGCGGTGATCTGGGGGAGCACCCATCCCTCCCACAGGAAAGCCGCGCTGTCGGACTAGGGCAGATCCTCCAGTGGGAAAGAGCGCAGCCTGCGGTGCCATAGCAACCAAGTGCGGCAGGTTCAGGCACCCATTTGTAACTGGACATTGGAGGAAAGGGGTAACACCAGAGGACTGTAGGTCACGCCCAACAGCCAGTCGGGGAATCGCAGCCCCTTCCTCATGAGCAGCCTTCCGGGTTTGGAGAGCCTGCCTGGACCCACCTCCCAGCGGCTTTCCCTGGCAGCTGGGAAACAACGTTGGAGCCCTGCTGAGGCTCAAAGCCAGGCTGTGGCTGTTGGACTAGGGCAGGTCCCCAGGTGGGGAAGATCCCAGCCGTGGCACCATAGCAACCGAGTGCAGGGCATTCAGGCTCCAGTTTGCAACTAGACACTGGAGGGCAGGGATAATGTAAGAGGGGCAGAGCTCACTCTCAACAGCCAGTCAGAAAATTATGACCATTTACTCGTGAGCAGTCATCCCGGTTTGGAGAGACTGCCTTGACCCTCCTTCCAGAGGCTCCCCCTAGTGGCTGGGATAATAACCTCCGACCCCTGTTGAGGTTTTGCAAAGCCTTTCAGGCTTGCACAACCTAACCACACCCTGCCGAGCTCCTCTACCCACCTCTGCTGTGGCCACCTCTGCTGTGGCAGAGATCAAGCAACCCCCTGGGAGCTACAGGGCCCCTCCCAAAGCCTGGGGCAATCAAGTACTCCTGAGGGACTAGAGCTTATTACAGGCACAAAGGGACATCTCTGCAGTTGGCTTGTTCCTATAAGCATTAACCACTGACAGGGAGAACAACTCTATAGTTCATTATAGTAGCTACCAACTCAGTGAAACAGGGCGTGGCTGATTCTTACTCACAAGCACCACCCACCATCTCAGAGATATAGGTGAGGGTCCCAAGACAATTCACACTGCTGGGAAGAGGTGAAGACAGAAGGATAGAAGCAATCTGAGGGAATACCACTTTTTAGGAGAGAAAGAAAACTCACAGGCAGCTCAATCTGTGAGGGGTCTTCCTCTTCCACTGCAGACCTCTGGGCTATTTGGGGAGCTACTCAGAGTCTCTGCAGAGACATTTCACCAGAGAGCAGGTGCAGCAGAAATCTGGCACCTGCTAATCCCAGGTTTCTGCAACTGATGCTATCCTGATCACTCTGACACATGGAGCCAAGTCCACTGTGGACCCAGCCTTCCAGCAGTAGCCTTTGCATCCCCCCTGCAAGACCAGGAAGGGAAGATACTCCCGTGTCATGCCCTGTGACTGGAAGCTGAACACACCTTCTTCCCAACATGGGAGCTGAACAGAGGAGGAGGCCCAAACACCACAACCACCACTTGGGAAGCCTGGGGTGATGGCCTCAGTGGGTCCTAGGTGTCGGGGGAGAACCTTGGCCAACGAACAGCTCCTGTCAGCCTACACAGAGCCTGGGCCACTGAGACAAACCACTGCCTGTGTCACTGGGAATCAGCAGTCCCCACACTGGTGGAACAGCCCCCCATATGGGTAACTATGCCCCTGAATACCCCAGAGCCAGCTCTGAAGCTCTCACTGTGCCTGAGTCCAAGGCTCTTCTTCTGTAGCTCCAGGGCCCCCACAGGGGCTGTGACTCCAGAGTTGAGCCTGGATACTGAGACCCCACCACAGAGTCCCCACCACTACTACTTGGCTGGCAGAACTTCCCTGAGGTCCAACACTTCACTTAGGACCCCCAGCCCTGAGCAGCCATCATTCCTAGACTTGGTTAGAGAGAGTCCCCAGCAAAGGAGAATAGGTGCCCTACATTCCCATTAACCCAGAGCCAAGAGGAGAGGAGCCATGTGAAAAGAAACCAAAAGAATCCTGGCGACATGAAAAAATAAAATAGTTTGGCACCCCTAAGGGAACACAATGGAGCTACAGTAGTAGACTCCACCCACAAGAAAATTGCCAAAATGACAGAAATGGAATTCAGAATGTGGATGGTAAATAAGATGAATGGAATTGAAGAGAAAGTTGAAAATCAACAAAAAGAAGCCAAAAAAATTTTTCAGGAAATCAATGAAAAAAATGAAAAAGTCACTAGAGAGCTAGACAACATAAGAAAGGATAAAATAGAACTTAAAAAAATGAAAGAGTCATTTAGGGAATTTCAAAACACAGAATAAAACTTTTAAAAACAGGCTACCCCAAGGAGAAAAAAGAATCTCAGAGCTCAAAGACAAGGTTCTCGAGATAACCCAGTCATTCAAAGAGACAGAGAATTGTATAAAAATGCTCAAGCAACCACTGAGAGAGATATGGGGCTATGCGAAGTGACCTAACATTTGAATTATAGGTATCCCTGAGGAAGAAGAAGAAAGGGCATGGAAAACCCAGTTGAGGAAAACTTCCCTGGTATTGCCAGAAATTCAGACATACAGATACAAGATGGACATTGAATACTGGGAAGATTTACAGCAAATAGGTCATCTCCAAGATACATAATAATCAACCTGGCCAAAGTCAAAATAAAGGAAAAAATTCAACAAGCAGCAGGAAGAAAGCATCAAATAACATACAAAGGAAAACACATCGGGCTAACTACAGATTTCTCAGTGGAAACCTTATAAGCCAGAGGGATTGGGGTCCCATGTTCAATCAACTTAAACAGAACAACTGCCAGCCTAGAATTTTGTATACTGAAAAACAAAGTTTTATAGTCAACAGAGAAATTAAGTCTTTTCCAGACAAGCAAACACTGAGGGACTTTGCCATGACCAGACCTGCCCTGCATGAAATACTAAGGACAGCATTATACACAAATCAGCACAATAGATTTTACACTGGTGTAAAATCACCAAAGAAAAAAACCCCCAGACTCATAACTCTTATAAAACAATAGAACTAGAGGTAAAACAAAGAAATAAGGGACTACCCAAAAGGATGAACAGACCAACATCCCACATGTCAATGCTGTCAATTAACATTAATGGGCTGAATGCTTCTCTCAAAATACATAGCCTATCTGAATGGATGAAAAAACACAACCGCAATATCTGCTGTCTGCAGGAAACACATCTAAATCACAAGTCACACACAGACTCAACGTGAAAAGATGGAGAAAATATTCCACACAAATGGAAATCAAAAGGGAACAGATATAGCCATTCTCATATCAGATAAAATTGACTTTAAGCCAACAAAGGTAAAGAAAGACAAAAAGGATCATTATATAATGGTAAAGGGAGCAATTCAACAAGAACACATAACAATCTTAAATATATATGTGCCCAACACAGGAGCTCCCAGATACATAAAGCAAATTTTACTAGAGCTAAACAAAGAAACAAATAGCACCATATTTTGATCCATATTTGGTTTTTTATTCTTTTGTTCATTTTCTATCAAAGCCTGGAGGAAAGGAGGATATGACTCTTACATCTGTATTTTGCTTATCTTAAAGAAAATAGTTCAGCATAGCCAGTATTGGAAAGAAAGTTTTACTGTTCTGGGAAATCCCATTCACTTGGCTTAACTATCTTTTGAAGCACTTAGAGACTCCAGATTGTGTCTGGCCATCCCTTTACCCCAAAGGATCTATAAGATGTAATTTAAAGAAATAGTAAATGGGGACATACTAGATTTTCTAGAGCAGCAGACACCCTATACAATAGGAGGGTCCCCAAACAAAATTTATATATTCTCTGGATAGAAATACAAGTTTTCAAAGGTAGTGGAGAGGAATATAGAGGAGTATAGGGGAGAAAAGTGGATAGATGACCAAACAAATCAAGAAAGAAGAAAAGAAAAGAATTTCTAGAAGAAATATAACAGGTCGGGATAATATTAATAGTCAAAAGCTATAGTCCACCACAACAGATGATCTATTTATCCATTTACGTATGAGTTGTTGAGAAGAAGGCCATAAATGTTATATTATTTGAAGTTTACTAAAAGATGTTTTTTCTTTCCAACGAGTCCCAATGGTCCCTCAAATTGCTTGTGTTTTCAGAGCCACACCTTCAGCTTAAAACAATATCTTTTGAGAACCCCTAATAAATACAAACATGTTACCTGGAAGGGCTAGAATATCAGTAGGGAACTATATCCTAATACAAATGAAAACATTTCAATGAAATCAATGCATAAAGGATTCATTTAAGGTACATTCTAATGTTTGGCTACAAAATTATGGAAAAGTCTCCTTCTGAGATTGAAAAATCGACACATAATGGATGAGCATAATTGATACAGACCAAACCGCCTAAGAGAAGAGTTGCAAACATATTGCTATAATAGTGCATTCTAAGAAAGATAGGGTGAAATGATCTGAAACAAAATGCTGACACATTCAATTGATGGGCAAAAAATCATGAAATATGTAATAAGTCACATAAAAAGGATTATCATATTTAAAAAGTATCAGTGTTTTCTGAGCATTATCCAAAGGAGACAAATTTGCATAGTCCTGATAGGCTTCAGGAGTTTTTCCTCTCTCTCATGATTTCTCTGTTACCCCATATTGAGAAAAAATTCTACAAAGAACAAGATTTACATCTCTGGACCGGTAGCTTTTGCACTTAACTTAGTAGATGGATATCTGTGTTACTCATCAATTTCTTACAAGTCGAATGAACTTCAGTTAGCCATCCAGAGGCCGATCATCTCTGAATGAACTAATGGCATCCCACCCCTGCTTTTGCAAAGCTGAGAAACTGATCAAGGATAATGGAAATCACACCAAAACGATGTCATTATTGAGGCGCTATATTAGCAGCCAACTGGTTTTTCCTCCTCTGCAGTTTTCCTTCAATGCATTACCTAAAAGGGAGCTTTTGAAATCATGCTTAAAAACGTTTAAAGGCAAGGCAAGGCCTTGGGGGTTATTGTCAGAGGGAAGGGGAGGATGCTGGATAACTCGGGTGGCCAGGGAACCACATCATAAAAGTACTTGGTGCCTGATCTGGCTCACAGGAGGGAGAATACAAGAAAGTAAGTTGGATTAGCAGAAAACAGCGTGATGGTATTTGGAAGGATATAAAACTATCTTTGATTCCGGGCTCTGCCACCAGTTGCCTTTATAACCTTGGGCAACTTACATGTTTCTATCATGTTTGGTGTTCCTCATCTGTGAGTATATTAATCATTACTTAAATTGCTATGGAATTTGTAAGGACCATCCAGCACAATGCCTGATAACTAGTATATTCTCAACACATATTAGCATGCTGTAGTTGTCTCTCAGTCTGCACTAGGGGCTTCCCTCACTATTGCCCAAGAGTTCAAGTTTGCTGACTAGTTTAAATTGGGATTTGGCTTTGGGGTCACATTCACAGTTTTCTGTCACTAGGCATGAGCATCAAGTGATTGTCTAGTTGAAATATGAATTTTTCTTTGGAGGTCAGGACCTGGGTGTTTAATCTGTTTTTGGAACACAAAGTAGGTCCTTAGATCTACAGCCATCTCAGCAGTGACTAGCAGTGCATGATCAGAGATCATTCTTTGTGATGAAAACGATTTCCCTCACACCTTGAACATCATTATGAATTTGTCATGAGGCTCTGTTATTATCTGCTTTGTGTCACTTTTGTGAATTTCCTCCTCTGCCTTCCCCATCCCTCAGAAAGGGTGCAATTACAAATTCACAAAACAATTGAACTTCGAGTTTGAAGCAGCATTTCACCCTTGGCAACCAGAATCTTTAATCACTATGCACCTTGTAAGTGAAAAAATAAAAGCTAATACTTCATCTTGGTGAACAAAAGTCAGTACTTGCCATGTAGGGGTCTCAAAGTGGTAATGATATAGGTGAAAAAAAAGGTAATTTTAAATTTTGATTGTGGAGACACATTGTATCATATTTAAGTGGTTTATACAGTACAGTTCTGTTCTTTATTAGTTGAGCTGTTAAAGCCCAAAGACAACTGGAACCTGGTCTTTCTTAATGTATAACTTTGGAAAAAATAAATGATTACTTTTATATGCCTTTGATATAGGCAAGTAACATGTATATGTTTGTCAGTGTGCTTATTAATTTGTTGATTTACATTTATTAATGTAAAATACATTTTTAGTGGTTATTTCCAACAGTTTTACTGACTTTTTGAGCTTGCTTAAAGGCAAACTTTTCTTCTACACTTGGATTTATTTGTAACTCTCTCTTGATCTCTCTGGAAATGTCTATATGTTTGTCAATGTTTCTATATAGCATTGGTGTTACACTTGGAACAAATCTCCCATATCCTAATTGCTTCAACCAGTGAATGAAAGTCTGCATCTATTTAAATAACAAATTGTTATGGTTGTTATTCAAAAATATTCAAAGAGCACTTGTTGTATACTTGCCACTGCGCTATGATAGAAACAAATGAACCAATATTCCACAGAAAAGACACAGTCCCCTCTTGCCATTAAGAAAATTTCGATCTATGTGATACAAATGAGCTAAGTTTACATACAGAAAGAGTCTAAGAAGGGGGGAGGGTGGGAGTGAGAGATCAAAAATTACCTGTTAGGTACAACATACACAATTCTGGTGACGGGTACACTAAAAGCTCTGACTTCAGCATTATACATTTCATCTATGTAACAAAAAATACTTATACCCCCTGAATCTATTGAAATAAGTTTAAAAAAAGAAAAGAAATGAAAAGAATCTACAGGACATGCTGTTATCTTATCTCTTTTCTCATGTTACTTCCTCTAGAAAATCCATTTACCCTTGTTCTTCCACGCTTGTTGACATAATCTCCTAGAATGCCAGAGAAGCAAAGAAGGAAACTTATTAAACCATTGAGGAGGTATTAAATGAATTAAAAGGAATTAAATGAATTAAAAGGAATTAAATGATTAGAGAGAGATCCTTTCGGGGGTGTCCATGTTGTTTTAAAGTTCACACTGGAAAAAAACAAAACACTGTGCTCATAATCAGTGGCTGACAATCAGGCACATAACCATGACCTCAGAATTTTTCAATATTTGAGTAAATATAAGTATTTGAGTAAATAGAAATGCATGACCAGCAACTCAAAGGACAGTCTTCTCTCAAAAAGGATAGGAGGGTGTCAGAAATGAAATTCTGACTGTGTGTAATCAATGGAGCAGAAAAGATAACGCAAACTCAAGAAACCAATTTGGCTGCGTTATTGAGTTCTCTGATGAACCTGTGTATAAAATTGAAAGATGTTAAAGAGTGGGAAAAAATAAGAATATTCAAGGATGGAGATAAAGGGGGACACATACAGCCTGTTTTTGAGAGACATTGAATAGTAGTTTATGGAGTTCTGTCTCAGCCTTTTCTCATTAAACATCATCATCAAGAACTTCGACAAGGACGTTGGCGTTCTGCTTGTCATCCTTGCCCAAAACATCATAAAACTCGAAGGACTTTTCTAAAAGTTCTTGACATCCTGGAAAAATGGACCAGATCTTACCAAGGGAAATGTAAGCTGATCAATGTGAAGTTATACACTCACATTTAAAAAACATCTGCCCCTGAATGAAATAGGGGATGAGCTTACCAGCAGCATACATGGTGATTGACAGTAAGTTCAGCATGACTCAGTAATGTGGTATGTCTGTTTGGTAACCTAATTTGAAGCTTGAATGCAGATCAAAGATTGTACTGGTGAACCATTCTTGGAGTAGTGTGTTCCGTTCTAGGAATGGAACACATTTTAAGGGGAATGTTGACCAAACGGAAAATGTCTAGCACAGAGGAATGAGATAAGAATGAAAAGAGAATCTCAAACAACTTCACAGAAAAACACATATGAAGAGGGCATTTAGTCTGGAGAAGAGGAGACACTCACGGAGATGTAATAATTATCTTCAGATTCTGAAAGGGTTGATCTCTGGAAAAGCAATTATGATTTATTTCTGTGTCTATGAGAGTAAAACCAGGACAGGAAGGTAGGAACTAAGGTAAGGCTGGTTTGAGCTAAATATTGAGAAGACTTTATAACTTCAAAAATTGTCCAGATACAGAGTTGGTTTCATCAGAAGGTCTGTCTTGTTAAAGATGTTTAAGCAGAAGGCCCTGTCTCCAAGTCCTTCCAGGTCCTACAGTCTGCCTGCTGCCTCCACTCCTTCCCAGGCTCTATCTGCCCTCTGTTTCAGAGTCCTGCCAGACCTTCCCTCTCCACCCAACTTCTCTTCATCCATCCCATCCCCCTTCTATCTTTTCTAGTCCCCTTATTCCTTCACAAACCTTCTAAGCCGTCTCTGTTCCCCTGTCCTTCATAATACCCCAATACCATCCTAGCTTCTGCATCTAGAAAACTCAGCATTTTCCCTCAAAGCAAAAATTATGTGTCTACTCTTGAAGCTAATTTAGTCTCTCCAACATTTGTATTTCCACAGCTCTCCCTTCCTGCCATTTACCTACTTACATTGTAATGATCCATCTGTATACCAGTCTCCCTTATTAAATTATGAAGTCAGGGACTCTGTTATTCATCATCGTGTTGTCCTCAGCTTCAAGGCAGTGCCTTGAGACACATGCTGAATAAACGAATAAAGGTTGAAGAATAGCTGGCAGAGGCCTGGTAGAAAGGATTGAAGCATTAGATAGAACATTGGACTGGGGGACCTCTGAGGTTCCCTTGAGCTCAAAAATTCCATGTTTTCATATGACACTATGTCTGAAGATGATTCCAAAAGGAGAGTTCCAAAACCATCTAAAGAAATGGTAAGCTCATTACACCACCTGGCTGGTCACCCCAATGTGACTGTTTTGAATAGATAGCACTCTCCTGTGATGTTTGTACATGGTCTTAGGGTCACCACTGATACTATAAAATAGATAGAATGCATGAATTCTATAGGGAATGTTAATCAGAGTGGAAGCCATTGGGAGGTTTGTTTGATGAGATGATCTGATAACTTGATCCAGCAAGAGTTACGTATTAGCTAATACCTTGAATTTCTGATCATGGTTCTCGGGAGAGTGCCAATCCTGAAAGGGGCACTGGAAATGTATGGTGTTTTGAGTTGTCATGGTATTTTAGTTTGTTTTCTGTTCCTATAACAAAATACCTGAGACTGGGTCATTTATTATGAAGGAAAGAGGTTTATTTAGCTCCTGGTTCTGGAGGCTGGGGAGTCCAAGATGGGGGGGCCACATCTGGCTGTCCTCTGGAGAGCCTTGCACTGTGTCATAATGCAATGGGGAAGAAGAAAGGGAAATGGAAACATCCAAAAGAGACAAAATAGGGCAGGCAGACTCACTCTTGTGTGTAGATGCAGCCATGTGACTGAGTTCCATCTAACCAGTGATACGTAAGCAAAAGTATCATATTTCACTTGTTGACCTGGTGAATAAAAATCTCTTATACAATCCTCCACTCTCTTTCCCTTTATGCTAGTTGGATGCCAAGGTCCAAGGCAACCTGGACACCTCATGTTGCAGGTGACAGAACTACATTTAGCCTAGGTCCCTGAATGACTGCCTGGAACAGAGCATTGCATCTCTTCTTCCTATTTACTGACTGGACTTTACAAGAGGAAAAAATAAACTTCCATTCTGTGAAGCTGCTGATGTTTCAGATTTATCTGTTACAACTAACATTATCTTAACTAATCCATATATTTTCAAAAAAATGCTTCAGTTAGGCTGACTTCTACACATAAATAATATTAAAGATGTTAAAGCATTTCTGAACTTTTTTTATGCAAACCCATTTTATTGTATGTATGAACCAAAGCCATCTTCTTTCTCAGTAGAATCAGAGCTCTCTACTGGTCTCTGTTATTGCTTTCCAAATAAGTCAAGAGATTCGAGTTCTTTTCCTGGGCAAGACCAGGGAAGCTTTTCTTTCTCAGGCTTTGTCTCTCAGGCATTTGGGAGCCAGGGCAGGGTGGGGTGAGGGGGGGTACAGTCAGTGTGGAGCCATCTTCTCAGCCAGCCTTTTTCTCTCCTCAGTTTGTTTTTGAAACTTTTTTCTCTTTTCTCCTTCCCCCATGGTGTGAGTTCGTGTGTGGCTAGTTGTCTTGGGCACAAGGCCCAGCTGAGTTTTAGTTTTGTTTGTTGTTTGTGCTAACTCTGTTCTGAGATCAGCCTCTGATACCCGGTGGTCAGTGCTCCCTGGAATAGGGGACTCTGGTTGCATTCCTTTAAGCCTGGTTGGAAGATAGAGAGTGCAAGAACATCAGGGCTTTGCAAGGCTTTGTTCACAGAGAAAAAAAGCTGTAGTATTTTGTGTAAGATAAGAAATACATAGATATGTGTTTTTGGAACCTCTGTGTTCTGTTTTAAGCCAAGAAAGAATTCCTATTTGAAAAGAGAACTGTCCCAGATTATGTTAGCTTAACCATGCATACAGAAACCAAACAACTAAAAGGTTTAATTAGTTGGGATTTTTTCACACTCTTTGTTAGT
Organism: Propithecus coquereli; assembly: GCF_000956105.1. Lineage (NCBI taxonomy): Eukaryota > Metazoa > Chordata > Mammalia > Primates > Indriidae > Propithecus > Propithecus coquereli. The sequence continues at coordinate 2,192,663 of NW_012146523.1, forward strand.
AAAAGAAGAAATTAACAAGTCTCCAAAGAACAGAACAGAATCCCCTACAATCCCACAAGAGACAGAGACCCACCAGATTCTAAATCAAAAGTCCAAGAGGCCACACCAGAGGAATAGGAACAAACCAGAATCCAGAATCGAACCAAGTCTTAAAAACTGCAACCCATCCCCAATCCAGTTCCTCATTTTATCTGTCTACCAGAAGGAAGTGGATCCCGTGTCTTGTGAGAGATGTCATCTTCAGCCTCCTCTGTTCAGTTGTACTCATGTTGATTGGTTTCAATCTACAGACCAGTTTATTCAGACTGATCTCACCCATTCAGGCCTGACACGAGCTGGGTGACCTTGGGACAGTTGGTTAACTTTGCTAGTACTCAGTTGTTTTATCCGTCTAATTAGGATGATGGCAGAACCTACTCATTGGCTCATGTATGGCAAAAATTAAATGAGATAGGACATGAGATACCAGAGCTTAGTGGTTAAAAACATGGCCTCTGGGCCGGGAGCGGTGGCTCACGCCTGTAATGCTAGCACTCTGGGAGGCAGAAGCCGGCAGATTGTTTGAGCTCAGGAGTTCGAAACCAGCCTGAGCAAGAGCGAGACCCTGTCTCTACTAAAAATACAAAGAAATTAATCGGACAACTAAAAATATATAGAAAAAATTAGCCGGGCATGGTGGCACATGCCTATAGTCCCAGCTACTCGGGAGGCTGAGGCAGAAGAGTTTGAGGTTGCTGTGAGCTAGGCTGATGCCACGGCACTCTAGCCTGGGCAAAAGAGTGAGACTCTGTCTCAAAAAAAAAAAACAAAAAACAAAAAACATGGCCTCTGGAATGGCTGGGCCCTATGACTCACTAAATGAATAATTTCTGGCAAGTCACTGAAACCCCTGTTTCCATTTTTATTAATCTTTAAAATGGGGCTCATAATGATATCTGCTTCATAGGGTTGCTATGGGAATTAAATGAGTTAAAACTTACCAAGTACTTAGTTTTCGGTAGGAAGTACATGGTCTGTATGTGTTGGTTAAATGAATCATAGTACTTAGCTCATAACAAATGTTCAAGAAGTGCTTTTGTCATTGTTGTTGTCATTGTTATTATATGATGATAATGATTTTGACCATCATTGTCATCATCATCATCGTCATCATCATCTAATTATTGTCTTCCAGGACCCTGTTACATTTGACCCTATTTATTCCTCCCTCCTCCTTGAAACTCTCTATTCTCTTGGCTCCTGGGACACCATGCTTGCTAGTTCTCCAGGCTGTTTCTGTTCATTTCTCATCCAACTTTTTCATGAGCATCTCTTTTCTCCAGCACCTCTTATGTGCTGCTGTCCCTTGCGATTCTATCTTCAGTCTATCCTTCTCATTCTGGAGTGATGTCATTCAGTCTTTTAAATATTCTAGACTGTTGTAGTTATCTCCCATATGCTGAGAGAGACTCCGCATTTCCGACGTCAAACCCATGTCATCAGTCCAGGCTCCCATAGTTTTCAGATGTACCTATTTGACTGTCAGCTGTGTGTCTCCATTTGGTCATCCCAGATCATCCAAAAGAGAGTGATCATTTTCCCCCTAAATCAGTTCCTCCTCCTCCATTCTTTAACTCATTTGAGGGTACCTTATCTCCCTGGTCACCCAAGCTAGAAATGCAGAGGTCATCCTGGATTCTTTCTTCAACCTCATGCCTCACATCCTAGCCACCGCTAATGCTGGGCAGTTTTGCTGGCCAATGTTCCCCAAATTTGATTGCTTCCTTTCTCTTCTGACTCCTGTGACCCTAATTCAGTCTCCACAATCTCTCATCTGGGCCTCTTGTCAGGGCTCCTTTCTCTTGCCCTTCCCTTTCCAAGCCCATCCTCCATCCTGTTACCCCAGTGATGTTCCCAAAACACAAAGCCTACCCTTACCCTCAGAGGACTTTTTTTAATAGGCTAAAGACCAGACTTCCTATTAAGGCAAGCTGTCTGTGACTGTACCTCCATATATCTATCCAGCCACATTTTCAGTAATTCTGCTCCTTAAACTGTGTTCACTGAGTCAGTGGAACTTCACCTCTTAGTCTTTTCCCAAACTGGAACCTCTGCCCAGAGCGAGTGCCCTCACTATGCATAATGACTGTTCATCCTCTAGCACTCAGCTTGGTTATGTCCCCTCCCAGAAGCCTCTGTCCTCCCCATCATTCCCCTTCCTTTCCATCTACAAGTTCGGCTCTATTCTATGTTAGTTTTCTACGTCTGTTATAACAAATGACCACAGATTTAGTGTCTGAAAACAATAAAAGTTTATTGCATTTCTGTGTGTCTGAAATCTAATAGGGGTTTCACTGGGCCAAAATCAAAGCTTCAGCAGGGCTCATTCCTTTCTGTCGGCTTTGGATAGGGTCTGTTTCCTTGCCTTTTCCAGATTCCAGTGGCCTCTTGCCTTCCTTGGTCCATGGTGTTCCTCTCTCCATGTTCAAGTCCAGCGACGGCTGGTGGACACCTTCTCATATCGCATCACTCCGACCTATTCCTCTGCTCCCCTCTCCTGCATTTAAGGACCCTTGTGTTTATATTGGGTGCACCTAGAAAATTCAGGATAACCTTTCTGTCTCAAGTCAGCTGATTAGAGAGCTTAATTCTCCCATGTCATGTAATGGCATGTATTCATAAGTTCTAGGGATTAGAACATGGACATCTTTGGACAGGACATTATTCTGCCTACCACAGTGTCTGTTTTCATGTTCTAGTAAAACCCTATGCTTACCTCCATTTTTCCACATAGTAAGACTTGTCATTAGCATTTGTGTATTGGTCAGTCTCGCTAACCTAACTTTGACCTTCTTAAGATCTTATAAATTTTTGAATTCCCTATGTTAAGAGCAAATAATAGATCTTCAGCAAATGTTTTGAAACAATACAGATAATTCAAACATCTAGTGGTAACGTAAGATCCCTCTAAGAATCAGCACTGAAGGGCAATTAACCTGCGCCCAGTAATTAGAGTTATTCGGGTTAATAATTCCATTTCTATGAAAAGTTGTCATCCCATATGTGATATTTGTAATATATGTTGCATTACTCTTATTGTTGTAGCTAACATTTATTGTTTTTCATTATACAGCAGACATTGTTCTTGGTACTTTTCATGTGTTAATTCATTTGGTTTTTACAACAATCTTCTGATGTAAGTACAATTATCATTGCTCACTTTATGAATATGGAAACTGAGGCATCAAGGATTAAATAACTTGCCTTGTATCAGCCAGTTTAGGATACAGTAACTCTGAGTTAACCATTCTGTCTTGCCAACCTAAACAATCCCTTCTGTGTCCAGTCTACATAAATGGGAGGTCACTGTAGTTAATTTGAAATTTTGTTTATTTCTCATTGAAACCCAATAGCCTTTAGCCTCACGAGTTTAAGAAAAGAATTAAGTGAGTTCACTAGCTCCATCTGAGATTTTTCAGCCAGTCAACTTCTAAGACATACAGGCAATGGGCCTCCAGTGTAAAAATGAGCTACGTATTATCTTTCAAAGCCACCTTGGTCTTTGGGAAAATCCTTGAGCCTAACCGTGAGTCCACACATGATCATTTTGTCAGTCTGATGAGAGTCAGTCCCAGGGGAAGGCCAGTGTGCCAGGGAGGAAAGATGGAGGGAAGAAGCACATTAAATCTGTAGTTGCTTACAGCATCTGCCTTTGATGCTGTCTCTGGGGGACACACTGATCGCCTCCTCTCAGTCAACAAATTCTATGTCTTCTCAGCAGTTCTGAAGGGGGAGAGCCCTTTAAGGCATTTTGTACTGACAAGCTTATTTCTCTTAGAGCTCTAGAATGTAATAGAAGCCATCAAAGGCAAGGGATATTAGGAGGTTGTTTTGCACGACGGCAACAGAATTCATAAGTTTTCAGACGACTCCTTCACTTATATCAGCAGTTCAATTAGTGGCAGAGTAAAGTAATAATGTGTATTTGCCGTTTGGGGCATTTTTTTTTTCAACATTGATTCTGTTTTGTTACAAACCACTTTGTTTAGAAAACAGATGATATTTTTTACTGAATGCAAAGCTCTTGATAAACTGTAACCTGGTTGATTTGTCATTTAAGAAGGAGAGGAAAAAAGCATGAACATTAAGTTGATACAATCATCCCAGTATTCCCTCAAGAACCGTGAGGTGAAATGGAAGACTGGTTTTCCTTCACTCCATAGACATGGTGGGCATGAGCTGCTATTTTATTTTCTTATATGAGAGAAAAGCTAAGGCACGCCTTCTTGCAGAAAGCTTGATTGCTGCCACGTGAATTCCATCTTCCTCTTTGTTTTCTGTTGTAAGTGTCTTCAGATAGCCTGAGAAAGCTAAATAGAATAACTTTTTCATGATTAACTTATTCTTAATTACTTTGAAGCCAAAATTACATATTGTTTCATTTTATTTTAGTGCAATCTAATGCAAATGTCTTCACTTTTTTAAATCAGAAACTAACACTTATTAATTTTTATAAAGTTCAAAAATTCTGAAAACACATAATTATGATAGAAATTGGCATTCTCCTGTACTCTCACCCGTAAGTGTACTGCTAATAATATGAGGATATATCCTTCCAAATGTTTTTTCCTTCTGTGTGTGCATGGTTACGCACTTCTTTTTGTCTTCAAAGCTGAAATCACTGGAGAGCATACTTTTCTGCAATGATATTCAGTAAAGCGCTTTCACTCTTTGAATATATGTAGGCCTTCATTATCCTTAGTGTTATAGACTGAATGTTTGTGTTCCCCAAAATTCACATGTAGAAACCTAGTCCCCAGTGTGATGGTATTTGAAGGTGAGGCCTTTGGGAGTCATGCAAGTAGAGCCCTCAGAAATGAGATTAGTGCTCTTAGAAACAAGGCTCCCGGGTATAAACCCAGGAGATAAGCCCTTCCAAGACACCAGATCTGTTAGTGCCTTGATCTTGGACTTCCCAGCCTACAAAACTGTAAGAAATAAAATTCTGTTATTTATAAGCCACCCAGTTTATGGTATTTTGTTATAGCAGCCCAAATGGACTAAGACACATAGCAGTAGCGCTGTAGTATTCTGCAGTTATGATGGGAATCCAGTTTTCCAGTTGTATCCAGTTTTCTTCTACTTGCAGGAACAGTGAAAGAGAAATCGATTATTTTCATGGAATGAAGTCATGAAAATTAAAATTCTTAGGTACAAGAATATTAACATTTTATATGTGATAAATACTTACCAAATAAAAAAAAGATGTATATCAATTTATATCCCAGCAAGTTTCCCCACTTACTGTTTTCCTTTACTACTGTAACAAATGACCAAAAACTTGATGACTTAAACCACATACATTTTTGATCTTACAGTTATAAAGGTCAGAAATCCAAATGGTCTCACTGGACTAAAATAAAGACGTTTGCAGATCTGGCTTCTTCTTGGAAGCTCTAGGGGAGACTCCAATTCCTTGCTTCATACAACCCCTAAGGCCACCCACAGTCCTTGGCTCATAGCTCCATTGCTTTATTTCAAAGCCAGCACTTTAGGCTTAGTCCTTCCTAATGCTGCCATCTCAATAGTTCTCACTTCCCATTCCTCTTCCATCTTTGAGGACCCTTGTGATCATATTGGGCCCATCTGCATAATCCAGGATAAATTCACTTTGTTAGGGTCAACTGACCTTAATGCATCTGCAAACTAATATATTGAACACCACATAACCTAACATTCGCAGGTTCTGGGTGTTAGGACGTAGACATCTTTGGAGGCTGATACTCTGCCTACCATAGCATTAAGGGTTCTGTGCCTTTGGAATCTGAAGTGGAAACTTTTTATATCACTTAAATTTAAAAGTTTGATAATGCGTGGGTATCTTTTCATATTTTTGTCCTTTTTCGATGATTGAATTATTCACACCTCTTCCTCTTATCTTTGTTGACCTCTTATTTCTTAATTATTTATTGGCGTTTTTGTATATTAAGAATATTAATTATATGTATGTCATTTATGCTGCAAATATTTTTCTTGATTTTACATTGTTTTGTGATCTCAGTGCAGAAGTTAATTTTAATGTCCACATTCCTTGGTCCTTTTATTCATGCTTTGTTGTCATATCTTGAATTGAAACCATTGTGGCTATAGATTAAATTGTGTCCCCCCAAAATTCATATGTTGAACCCCTAACCTCCATGTTACTGTATAAGAGATAGGACCTTTAAGGAGGTGATTAAGGTTAAATAAAGTCATAAAGGGAGAACGCATCTGATAGAACTGGTGTCCTTTTAAAAGAGGAAGAGATACCAGAGCTCACTGGCTCCCCCTACCATATGAGAACACAGCAAGAAGGCACCCATCTCCAAGCCAGGAAAAGAGCCCTCACCAAAACCTGACTGACCATACTGACACCCTCATCTGAGAGTTCCAGCCTCCATAACTGAGAGAAATACATTGCCGTTGTTTAAACCATCCAATCTATATTTTGTTATGACAGCCCAAGCACACTAATATAAACCAACTTGGAAATACTTAGTGACCACAAAGATGTCTACAGTTCAGTTTTTTCCTTTTTTCAATGCTCTGTGATTCTGAATCCTTCCCTGAAGTTCTTCAGGAATAAATGAGAAAACTGTCTGCAAGTGGCTTGATACAATAAAGTACTCAGCCAGCCACAGCAAATTGTGCCGAACATCCCACCATGAAAAATTCTAAAGATGGAAGACTAATTTGACTTTAATTCAGTATTTATTAAGCACCTACATTTTACTCAGACTTTCTTTACAGAGTACATAATACTAATTTTGAGTAGCTGTGGTATAATAGGCGTTGCATGATAATGGTGGCAGCGCAGCAAATGAGGGAAAGCGTTTAATTGTTAGAGCAGTGAAGGCCTCCCTTGGAGGACAAATCATGCCCCCAGCTCCACTCTGGCCTTTAGCAACTCCTCTCTTCTGCCTCACGCTACTGCTGCCTGTTCCCTTATCCAGAAGTCCTGAAGGTTTATATTTTTTCGTCTTTCTCTCTAAGTTTAAACTATTTTCCTAACTCTCCCACCTACTTCTTTGATCTGCCTTCATTTTATTACCTCTTGTTCAGTATTCTCTTGCTTTTAGAATAAAATTCTATGCTAAACAGTGGTGTTTGGAGGCAGGAATCCTACAGAACCCTTTCTTCCCCACATTTGACTAAGGTTATTTTTATTCTATAGCAAACATGACAGACTCTTTTTGGAAAGAGATTTTTAATGTTTGGATATTATGCTGAAATAGTCATTTAAGTTATTCGAATTTGGGAGTTATCTTGGTGGGAGTTCATTTTATGTGAGCTGAAGGGCTATAATTTATGATTACTCCAGTATTTAGTTAAATATATAGTAAAAGTCAGAACAGAATATGTAATAATGACACAGAATTAAGTACTCTTATTTTCCAGTGTTTCTGGGTTAAGCTACTCAGAAATGACTATAGAAATCTATTATAATATGAAAAATTGGCAAATATAGATACAATATGGAAACATTTATTTTCTTAATTTTGATAATCTCCAGGTTTTTGTCAAATGCTAGAAGAAAGGTCATATATTTCTTAAATCATCAGTGGTTATAATGTCAAATTTTTTGGAACATATAATTGAATGGTAGTTTTTTTTTTTACATAAAATTTTCCAATCTGCAAAAAAAACAAAAAAATGTACTTGAGCACACAGTATAATATGAACCCCGTGGACCTTCTTTTAATCTTTTTAACAAATCTCAATTGTAGATTTCTTTTATCCTTCTCCGTTAGAGAGGATTTGGTGACCAACATTGATTCTTTTTTTAAAGAACAGTTGGATCCATCATTGAAGGGCTCATTATTTGATGTAGAAGAAATGAATCTTAACTTATGTGGAACTTATGGATATGTGGGTAAATGTACATATTAATAGTATCTTTACTCCAGATTTAGAAGTGCTTTACTCCCCAGATAATTATTTTTTGTTCAAATCACTGCTGATTCACAGTTCCCCAGAAAATGGAAAAATAATCAAGGTACCATGTGCTCTATAAAAGCAGATCTATGTTTTCCATATTATTTGCCACAACTCTGATCTTAGATATGGTATATTTCAACCCTAGTCCCCACCAGAGTGTACCATTTGATACAGTCCATTGCTATTATGGAGAATTCAAGGAATGGCAGAGTTAATGCATTTCAGCCCCTCTTTCACGCTTTCCCACTCACCTTGCCCGCCTTGTTAGACAAACATTCCAGAGAGGCTCCTGCCTCAGAGCCTTTGCACTGGTTGTGCCCTTAGTCTGAGATGCTCTTTACCCATTGTTCATTTTCTCATTTCATTCTGGTCTCTCTCAAACATTGTCTCATTATAGAAGCCTTCCTTGACAGCCCTGTCTACAATTTCAGCTCCTCCGACCCCTTAGGACCCCTCTCTTACCTGCTTTATTCTTCTTCCTAGTCCCACTATTACTTGATATTGAAGTATTTATACAATCATGTGTTCACTATCTGTCATACTACCCACCCCACAACCTGCCAGAGCAGGGCTTTATCTGTTTGTATTCTTGGAACCTGGAAGAGTACCTCACACACGATATGCACTCAGAGATTTGAGGAATAAGTGGATGAGGTGCAAATATTCTCTTCTGGTAGTAGATAAGAATGCTGAATACCAAAAGTGATTATGAAATTACCTTTTACCCTCTAGTAAAATGTCAAGCTAAGACAGTGTGATGTTGTGGAATATGGTTTTTCAAGTATGTGCCAAAATGTATCTCAACTTTGGGCTATTAAATAGTAACAAATGAATAGACATACTGCCAACTCACTTCAGAAGTCCATAGAATAGTCATAGAAATGAGTCCATGAATCTCCTTAAGTGTTCTGAAATGAAAGATCATGAGAAATAACCTATTATTTATTGTTCTCTAACATACATGTTCCATAGGTTCATCCGTGGATCATTCAGTAGTATCCATCATTGAGAGGTGGTAGGGTGTGGTGGTTGAGAACAAGGACTCTGGACTCCAGCTACCTGGGTTCAAATCCCATTTATTCCATTTACTAGCTGCATGACCTTGGGACAAGTTACTTAGTGTATTTATGCCTCAGTTTCCTCAACTGTAAAATGGGGGTACTAACAAGACTAGCTTCATAGATTGGTGTGAAGATCCGGTAAGTTAATACATGTGTACCAGTTTGCACAGCACCTGGAAAATGGTTAGTCCTCAGTCATGTTAGATAAAATAGCAATAATTATAAATAATGAAAAATAGCAATAATAATGGACTCATTTAACAGTTACTTTTAAGGAGATTATAATGTTGCTGTTAGATTCTAAAACACTTTTTAAACAAAATGTGTATATACTCACTGTCACGTTTAAATGGGCAAAGTCCTTGAATAGATATTTCTCTGAAGAAGACATACAAATGGCCAATAAGCACATGAAAAGATGCTCACATCACTAATCATTAGAGAAAGGCAAATCAGGAAAATGAGAAAGGCAAATTAAATACCTCTCTGCACACCATTTAGTATGACTATTATGACTATTATTTGGGGAAAAAAAAGAAAAAGTGTTGGCAAGGATGTGAATAGATTGGAAATTCATGTCTAACTGGTAGGAACATAAAATGCCGCAGCTGCTATGGAAACAGTATATCAATTCCTCAAAATATTAAAAATAAAATTACCATACCATCCATTAATTCCACTTCTTGGAATTACCATTCCATTACTTCTTGGTGTATAACAAGGACTCAAACAGATATTTGTATGCCAGTGTTCATAGCAGCATAATAGCCAAAAGGTAGAATAGCTCAAATGTCCATTGGCACATGAATAGATAAGCCAAGTATGGTCTATATGTACAATGGAATATTATTCAGCCTTGAAAAGGAATGACATTCTGATACATGCTACAATATGGTTGAATCTTGAGGACATAAGTGAAAAAGATATATATTTCATTATTACACTTACATGAGGTACCTAGAATAGTCCAGTTCATAGAGACAGAAAGTAGAATGGTCGTTGTCAGGGGCTGGAGGCAGAGGGTAATGAGGAGTGATTGTTCAATGGGTATGGAGTTTCAGTATGGCACGATGAAAAAGTTCCAGAGGTGGATGGTGGTGATGACTGCACAACATTATGAATATACTTAATGCCACTGACCTGTACTCCTAAAAATAGATAAAATGGTAAAATTCATGTTATGCATATTTTACCACAATAAAAAAGATAGATCAATGGATAGATAGAAATGTATTTAATCCTGCCATGTTTGAAGCAAATGGTATGCGTACATATTGGTTCAAACCCACCACAGACCTAAAAAAAAAAAGGTTTACACACAGGGGAAAGAATAGGCCATGTTACCCCAGACTAATACCTAACACCTAGATAATACTTTCCATTTACAAAGCACATACATCACCTTTTGATGTTCTCACATCCCTCGTTGAAGTAATACTGTTTTTAACCCCTTTAGTGCAGATAAGGAAAATGGATCTCAGGAAAATGAAGTGGTGGGGTGTTCAAGGTAATGTTACCAGTAAGTTTAGCATCAGGACCAACCCCAGCCTTTAGGCACCCACTCCTCCTCAAAATCATACCACCCCTTGCCAGATCTTCTTTCACTCCATAAATGAAATACCCCTTTCAGCAAAATACAAGTAATGCTCATTGGCATTAGCATTGGCAAAGAGATCACGGGTTTCTTATAACCTCTTATTTTTACACCAGTAAAGTGATGTTGGTCCAAGATATATCCACCAAGTATGATGGAATATGGCTTTAATTTTTATTCTCTCAATCTTTATTAGCATAAATCAAGAAACACTGTCAAATATTTAAAAATGAGATAAAATAGCAAGATAGACATCACTGCAGGTTTGTATTTCCGTGGGCATGATAGGATTTTTCATATGAAAAATAACATGCTAACCAAAAATAACTAACTATTGGAATTTTGTCATATAGGATAAGCATAACAGTATCCTAAGAATCTCATCTCAAATGCAGGGCCTACAAAACAGTGTTTGTTTCTTGAACTGAAAGAAGTGACCAGAAAGTTTAGTCACGTTCCTTGGCCAAGGGCCTCTGCGTTAGGAGAATTTGATGCTTTCTGTGTTTCTGGGAGAAGAAGTTGATATTGGCATACAACTAACTTTCTTTTGGAAGAGTTTCTGTGGAAAGGTAGTTGGTAGATGAAACAATAGCTGCATCATTCCTTCGACAACTCTTGTAAGCAATTGAGAGGAAGGCTAAGAGATACTTGCTATTCCTAAAACTCCTTCTCATCACGTACTTTAACATTCCAAGGTAAGAATTTCCTCATTCAATTTAGAAATCTTGTTTATAAAAGAAAACCAAACAAACAAAAGCACTTAAAAAAAATTAATGTTATCTGTGCCTTTATTGTCAAAAAACCACTTTCTAGTAAGGTTTTTTAAATATCCAATCTTGCTAAATAAGCTAAAGGAGTGAGTAGGCAGCAGCATAGTTTTAAACTGAAATATTTCTCTCTGTCATCTGCAAATTCTATGTCTCCTTCTTGGATGGGACAGTTCTGAAAATGTCTTTGCATTTTCCAATACAGTGGTTCTAACCACATGTGCCTATTTAAGTTTAAATGTAAAATAATTGAAATAAAATTTAAAGTTCATTTTCTTTGTCATACTTGCAACATTTAGAGTACTTGGCAGCCATGTGCAGCTGGTGGTAACCATATTACTGAGCACAGATACAAAACATTGCCATCAATTGTAGGAAGTTTTACTGACAGTGTTGTTATAGACCTTTTAAAGCTGAATATGCTTGCTTTAAAAACCTACTCATCTTAGGTTGTGAACTATGCTGAGGAACCCAACACTGATGAGGGGGAACCCACTTTGACACCAACAAAGCTGCCATCCGCTGATCAGGGCTGGTGGATATGCCAGGATCTCCCTCTGTGGGCAACAGTAAGGTGACTTTGCAACTCCCAGGTGTCTGTCTGGCAAACAAAGTGTCGTGGTCAAGATTATGTTGCTGATTTGATCTCTACCTCTATAACAGGCCTCTAGATGGACCTGGACATGGCAGTCATCTCAGGCAGGTGATGCCCTTTGAAAGCCGAGTCTGTCTTTTCCTAGATCACACAGGTAGCCTCTTAGGCAGTAACTCTCAGCTATATATTAGAATCACCTGGAGAGCTTTAAAAATACAGATCCCTGGGTCCCATTACTGAGAGATTCTGAATTAATTGCTCTGGTATGTGACCAAAATTTTTTCAAACTTTCTTCAGGTATTCTGATGTGTGGCCAGGGTGAAGAACCACTTCCCTAAGGCCTGTTCTCACACCTCAAGTAGCTTTATTCCAAGGCTTCTGAGCCCTGGGTCAGCCACAGGTAAGCAGCAAGTCACATAAGAGCACTGAAAAAAGATTCTGGACACTCAGGTCTGATTTCCAGCCCTTTCACTGCCTCGTCCTGTAACTCTGGATAAGTCACTGTTCCGGCTGAGCCTCAGTATCCTCCCCTGTGAAACAAGAGGGTTACTCGTTACTCACGTCCAAACTCTTATCAGTTTGTGAAATACCCATTCCTACTTAATCTGAGCAAATAGAACTCTTCATATCAAATTGTGGGGAGAAATCTTTTCTCTTTTGACATCCCAACTCGTTCATTTCCCTGAGCCTACCCAAACAGCCCCCAGCTTGTGTGGGGTTTGGGGGGAACAGAACGACTAATTCTAAGCAGTTCCATACGCTGTGCTTAGAATCCAGCCAAATAATTGGCAGCTTCTATGTGGATGCACGTGCCGTATGAAGTGTAAGATCATCACTGATGTTCGTATCTAACAAAGGGCTCTAACTGGCCTCGGCTACTGCACATGATGAGCTCATGTTTCATTTTACATCCCAAGTCTTTCCAGCTGCTCACTTATGCAGTCATTTCATTTCTTACTCCAGAAATTTTTACACATAACCTCTAAAATCATCACCTAACAGACACTAAGGTGAAGGTTATATTTATCATGACATTCTAATCTGGTTATGATTTGAGTTTCTTCCCTCTCGCCTGTTGCCAAAGCAGGCTGGCTTTCTTAGAGGCTGCCTACTATGTCTCCGAATGGGCCCATACTTCACCATGCTGTTAGAAGTGACATCTCCTGCTCAGCCCGTCAGAGACAGTGATAGGATAGCACCTTTCAAGGTGACAGTGTTTGTGACAGCAGGCGGAAGGGGAAGTGTGCTCACTGGCAAAGATAAGGAATGCACTATCATTTGGTCTATATGTTTCATCACCGAAACTGCTTATGGTTTCAAATTGCCCATGAATCAACCTGTAAGTGCCTTAGAATAGGAAAGCAGTTGCTAGACAGCACTTGACTGCACTACTGCAAATATTTCACTTCCTCAGCGTCTGCCAGTCTCCTCTTAGAAACCACCACCAATCATCTCGGCATCTTACTTTCAAAGAGATCCTCTTCTGGCAGCTCCAGGATGCTGCTGCAGCCCCTAAGCCTGGTGCTCGGCCTTTATAACCTATCCTCTGTGACTCCCTCTGGCCTGCCACCCATGCCACTTCCTGCCCTGTGTGCCCCACCAGGCTGCATGGGACAGCCCGACCCCCGCCAGGATGGTTCTCATTCTCAGCTTAGTTCATGGCCTGGAAAACCTAGCCCAGAGCTGCCCAGTAGACATACATTCTGAGACTCATATGAAATTTTAAACATTTTGATTACCACATGAGGAAATAATCCAAAGAAATGGGTGAAATTAATTTCAATATATTTCATTTAACCAGCATATTTGAATATTGTCATTTAAACATGTAGCCAGTTTAAAAATTTTTACATTTTCTTTTTCATACTAAGTCTTTAAAACCCAGTATGAGTTTTATAACCCAGTATGAGTTTTATATCTCAATTTGGACTAGATACATTGCAAGTGCTCGGTAGCCACATGCGGCTAGTGGGTACAGCCTGCCATGCTGAAAAGTGTGGTTCCAGCCTCTTCCCACCCGCTTTGCCAGGCTTCTCCCAATTCATCGTATAAGACTCAGATCAGGCATCACCTTTGAGAAGCTCCCCCCTTACACAGAATGATTAGAAAGGTCTCTCTTAGGGCTTCTGAGAAGGAGGGAAAACTATTATAATACAAACTTCCGGAGACTGGCAGTCTGGGAAGGGGAGCTGAGTCACAACTCATGTGTATTTGCTATAATAATGCTGTGAAACAACCAAGCCCCAAATCTCAGTGGTTTAGAACAACAAACTGGTTTGTTGTTTTGTTTTGTTTTGTTTGTGGGTCAGCTGGGCTCCGCAGGGCTTTGCAGAGCTTAGTGGGAATCAGCTGGGCTTGGCTTTGCCTGTCTCCTTATTCTGGGACCAGCAGGTACCTCTTTACACATACACATTCCTCTCATGATGATGGCAGAAGAGCAAGAGGCGGGAAAGGAAACACATAAGGCATCTTAGGGCTGAGGCTTGGGACTGGCACACTGACATTTCTACCCACAGTCCACTGGCCAAAGCAGGTGACATGACCAGGCCCAACAGCAATGGATGGAACAGTGAACTATGGCAAGAGCGGGGAGGGAGGAAACAGTGTGAGCCCATAGTCAACCTCTTATATCATATAAGAATGTTTAGCTGGTCAACCTTTGCTTGAAAGCCTGAAATTACTGGAGTTTTTTAGTAAGATATAAGGCCTCTCTTGGCCCCATGTTCTTATGTGGCCTCCATTGTGCTCTCAGAAGTCTCTACATGCTTCTCAATCACAGTGCTGACCATTTGATCCTCACAGGCTCTCCATGTGGTGCCTGTTAAAAACTCAGGGTCCTAACTCATTCGGTTCTGTATTTTTAGCACCTGGCTCATTGCCTAAACCCTCTAGAAGCTACCCCTTTATACAGTTAGCCATAGGGGAAACCCTTTGCTCTGTCTGCTTTGATAATGTATACCACCTTTAGAATCACGAGCATCTTGTCATGTACCTGCTGGCCATTTGCATGTTTTGAGAAATGTCTATTTACATCTTTTGCCCATTAGATATACTCACTACTTTGATTTGATCACTGTGCAGTGTATACATGCACTGAATCATCACACTGTACCCCATAAACAGTGAGATTGTTTCAGTCATTTCCTTTCCTAGCTCTAGTAACAGGGTACTTAGAAAGGTAAGCCACAGAAAAATATACACATATGTTTCAAAAGAAATGTACAAGGTAGCTTGTAGCTGCCATGTTCATAATGGCCCCAAAATGGAAAAATCCCAAATATCCATCCTCAGTAGGATGAATAAATACACACAAACAGAACACTATATCCTGTAGCAATGAGAGCAAACCAACTTCACAACTACCCACACAAAAGGAATGAGTCTCTCAAACATCATGTTAAATGAAAGAAGGCAGATACAAAAGAGAAAATACTATGTGACACCACTTACGTAAGAACAAAAGCTAGCTGTAGGAAGTCAGGAGTGGTCACGTTTGGGGGAGACTAGTGATTGGAAAGAGGGATGCAGGTCTTCTGAGACACAAAACATGTTCTGTATCTTGACCTAGGTTCTGATTACTTGTGTGTTCAGTTTGTAAAAATTAATCAAGTGGTGCACTTATGTGCTATATGTTAATAAAAATTTGCATTGAAATAGCACAGGGACCTACACAGGATAACCAACTCGTATTTTATTACATAAATAACAAAAAAAGAAACCAAACACTAATTACTATCTATTTTCACAAACTAAACATTTTGAGAAAGAAGAGAACAGCACTGAAAATAGGAAGGACATACAACTTTTACACTGCATAAATTAACTTCATGAAAAACTATTTGTGAATTAGCCTTAATTTGCTCATTTTACTCTAGGCCCATGAGAGTCTTCTGAAACCAAACACATTTCAAACAGTTTTTTTTAATTTCAAAATATTAAGGGAGTCTAAATGTTTTTGTGACATGGATACCTTATATGATGCTTAAGTCAGGGCTTTTAGTGTGCCTGTCACCAGCATAGTGTTCATTGTACCTGATAGGTAAGTTTTTACCACTCATGCTATTCCCATCCACCCCCCTTCTTGGTTTCCGATGTCCTTTACATCTCTTTGTGCCTGTGTTTGCCAGTTAGTTCCCACTTACTAGTGAGAACATGTGTTGTTTTTTTTTTTTATTCCTGAGGTACTTCACTTGGAGTAATGGTCTCCAGTTCCACCCTGGTTGCTGCAAGACATTATTTCATTCCTTTTTATGGCTGAGTAGTACTTCATGGTATACATATGCCACATTTTATTAATCCACTCATGAACTGATGGGCACTTGGGTTGATTCCATATCTTTGCAATTGTGAATTGTGCTGCAATAAACATTCAAGTGCAGGTGGTCTTTTTGATAAAATGACTTACTTTCCCTTGGGTAGATACCCAGTAGTGGGATTGCTGGATCGAATGGTAGGTTTATTTCTACATTCATTTCTGTGAGGAATCTCCATACTGTTTTCCACAGGGGCTGTACTAATTTGCATTCCCACCAACAGTGTATAAGCATTCCTTTCTCTCTGTATCCACATCAGCATCTATTGTTTTTTGACTTTTTAATTATGGCCATTCTGGCAGGGGCAAGGTAGTATCTCATTGTGGTTTTAATTTGCATTTCCCTGATGGTTAGTGATGTTGAGAATTTTTTCATATGTTTGTTGGCCATTTGTCTATCTTTTGAAAAATTTCTCTTCATATCATTTTCCCATTTTTTAATCAGTTAATTTTTTTCTTATCGATTTGTTTCAGGTCTTTGTAGATTCTCTGTGGTAAGGATGGTTGAGCTCTAGCGATATCTTATATTAATTTTTAGACATTTCCTGCTCTTCCTGGTGTTGTAATACCCCACTGGATGATTCTGCCCTAAGCTTTGGTAAAATTATATTATACATCCTGTGTCAGTGGTACTTTAAAAAAAGGAAGAAAGACGGGTCAGTCATGGCCCTGAAAAGGGAGGTCAAGTGCCCCAGGAGGCTGGACAGGGAGAGGAGGTTGAGAGAGTGACAGTGGAGGGAAGGATTCTTGTCCTCACCCATCACTAGATCCATGGCTGATGCCCTTATAACAAAAGACAGCTTAACAAGAGAAAAGCATACAAAGTAAATTAATCTAAGCTTTATATGACACAGGAGCCTTTCTAAGGAAGTGAAGACCCAAAGAAACAGGTAAACTTGTGTATATTATGCTTAGGTTTGATGAAGAGTGGACAGTCACAGAGTAATATGACTAGAGGGGACAAGAGGCTATGATCTAATGATAATAAACTGGGTGGCGGGGGGACTTAGAAAGGCCTGTGTGTTCAGATTCTTTCTGTGACCCTTCATCTTCAGAGATAAGGATGTCCTTTCCTCCAGGTATCGGGGGCTGGCACTTCCCTAGTGAGAGTCTTACGACCTGCTTTAGGGGAGAGGGCAAGCAGAAGGTGAGAGTGACCTTCCTGCTACTGTTTTCTCAAATGCCAAGGTGCCATGGTTTGGAGTAGTGTGTCCTGAACCCCATCAGAGTGAAGAACAGGAGTGCTGAATGAAATAACCTGGACAGAAGCCTCCTTAGGCATGCTCAGAAATGTTAGAAAGGTCTCTAGACTTCTCCCAGAACACGGGATATGATATATGGGGGTCAAATCATTTCAGTTGGATATTGAGCATAGTGACCCCACAAAGCTGGAGGACTCAAAGACACAGGCTACTTAAATACGTACTGTATTATTCAAGTCAGGATCCAAGTACCTCCATCTTTGAAAAGCTTACGGAGTTTTATTTTTGCGTTTTGTCACTTTCCGTTTTATTCTTCCAGTTACCCCTTGTTTTTATTCTACTGAAAAATGACATGATTTACCATTATTTTCTTGTTTGCGTGATCAACCAAGGTCATGTGCAAAGCCAGAATCCTCGTGGTGTGGGACCTTTCTGTACTGTACCCGACCCTGGATCTCAGGGTGGGGTGTGGGGTATACATGTGTGTGCGCGTAAAGGAAGGAATAAGCAGGATCACAAAAAGAAGGAAGATAATTTACCAGCTTAAGGACAAACTTGTTTACTCTTAAACGTGTATTTTTTCCAGAGTCAGCAAAAGCCAGAGCCATTGTGCCGATGAAACTGCATTTGCATTTATAGTACAAATAAGAAAAATGAATTCTAGTTAGAGCGTGTCCTTAAAGAGATTATAAATCCACTCTCTTGACTGGAGTGCTGGGCAGTATTTTGATTGGTATATGAGAATTTGTGTTGCACTTAAAAGTTAAGGCAGGCACAAAATTCGGAAATGGAGCCGGTGGGGATATTTTACCATGGGAACAATTTAGTAACAGAGCGCCATCTCTTCTATTGAAACTGCTTCTACCTTGCTAACTTTGTAGACGTTTATTCCACGGTGAAGTTTGGCTTATGATGGGTTAATAATTAGATACTCCTTGTGTATAGTTCAAGTGAAGGCCACTAGCTATGACTTCACTTTGGCTGGGGTTTCCCTGTAATCCATTTAGCAAATTAAAGAGATTACTTTGATTGGTGCCATTATCTCCTATTCTCTTGCGGGTGAACCACTTAACCTGTGCTTAATTGAAAGAGATAGAGAGGGTACAGTAACAAATACAATCAAAAGGAAGGGGCAATAGGATCTGTAGGCCAAACAAATGATCAGCACTGGGCTAACAATAGCAGATTAGAGGTGAGATCAATTAATTAGAAGCTATTGTAGGCGTTGGGTGGTTGCCAAGGTTTCTAATAGCCTAAGCCATCATGCCAGCTCTGTTTAGGAGGATTTTAATGACTGGGAGTTGATGTGGTTATTTCAATAATTACTTACTTTTATAATTACTTCATTAGAATACTAAATGTATTACTTTAACCAGGAAGATCTTTATCCCCCCACATATCTAGCCATATTGGAGGCCATATCCTCCCACAGAGATGTCTCCTGTTTGGAAGAGGCAGTGGTTTGGAAATAGCTGTGCTCATGTTGTGTTAATAATCATATATTTAAGTGCCTATTCTGCAAGGCCCCGGGCTAGGTGTTCAGATTACAGAGATTAATGAGGCACTGTCTTTGGGGTGGGTGAATACAAAAGCATAATTTCAATGTGATTAGATAAGGGTGAGAAGAAAATTTTGCACAGGCTATGCATCAGTCCCAGTTTAGTAGAGGAAAGAGATCATTCTAGTTGTTTCAAGCAGAAGGGATTTAATATAGGGAATTAGGTACCGGATGTGCCCGTCTGTTACCTGACTGACCTCATCTCTGACTACCCTGTCCCCTCCTTGCCTTGCTGCAGCTACCCTGGACCCCTTCCTCTTCTTCAGATTCCCCAGTCACACTCCCAGCAAGGGGCCTTTGCACTGGCCATTCCCTCTGTCTGGAATGTTCTTCCCTCAGATGCCACATGGCTGACTCTTTTGTCCTTTAAATCTTTCTTCAGATATCACCTTCTCAGCAAGGCTTGCCCCCACTGCCTAATTTAAAATTGTTACTCTCACTTCCAGCACTTTTGGTGCCTATTACACTCTTTACTTTTTCCATTTTTCATAGCACTTAGTTTTTAAAATATAAAATACTTACCTTGCCTATTGTTCATGCCCACACGCACAGTAAAACGTCAGCACCACAGGAAGGATTCTGTGTCTCTCTTGTTGATGGGTGAGTCCCAAAGGCCAGTGTTAGTGCCTGGAATACAGAGGTGCTTGCTAAATATTTGCTGAGTGAGCCGGGAGCCTACAGCATTACCAGCAGAGCTGGCAGAGAGGAGCAAGACACTGCCCTAGACATCTGGACTCAAGGTCACACCAGCCAACTGTGACACAGTTCGGGCAGCTATTGCTACCGTATCATCAGTGCACCACTGGGACGACTCTCTGCTGTGACCTCTCACATCTCTGGGAGCTTCCTTGTCCACCTTCAATGTCACAAGAAGATGGCTCTTGCTTCCCTTCCACCTTCCACGTCTCAAGGGACATAATCTGGCAAAGGTAGTGTTAATATTTTCAACTTCTGCAAATCAAAAGAGGGTAACATGGAGACTGGGGAAAGCAACCCAGCTGTCCAACTCTGGGCATTCTAAGAACACGGAGGAGGGACACTCTCTCCTCTTGACAAGTAAATATGTCACGTAATTCCTAATATCAGAGTTGGAAAAATGGATATCAACAGTAGTTTTATCCCAAACTATAGACAAAGTCTCCATTTAATAAGAGTTTAACAATTTCAAGGCTGATGTACAAAAATTAGGTGTATTTCAAAGTATGCAATACATTATTATTAACCACGGTCACATGCTGTGCAGCAGATCACAAGGACATACTCCTCCTGTCTGTCTGAACTTTGTACCCTTTAATCAGCATCTCCTTTCCCCGTCTACCCCACCCCCATCTCCGGGCAGCCTGCTGCCCAGAGTGGTTACGTAACTTGCTTTAGGTCTTTCAAGTAAGTCACAGAGCCAAGGTGAGCCCTCGGGGTCTCCCGATCCTGAAGCCCTCGTTTTACTTCAAATCATCCATTTTGGCTGCTCACAGCATAGTACTAATAAGGCCAAAAGCAAAAGTGTGAGTCCTCAGGAAGGCCTTGGCCTCTCCTGGAATTCTGACAGTGACCTCTAACGTTTGCCAACCTGAACCAGACAAGAAAGTGCAGCTGGGCTTGTAGAAACCGACCAGAACTCTGAGGGCAGCAACTCAAAGTGCGGCCTTTTCCGTGGCAGGTCATTTTTGCTCCCACGCCCAGTCCACTTAGGTTAGAGAACAATAAATGACTTCCCTCTCTATTTGGGGCCTGGCCCCAAAGTGGAAATTCTTCAGTTCCTCTGTATCTCAGCCCCAGTGGCCCCTGAATCTGACAGGAAGCCACGTAATTGCTGAAATTAAAACAATACCTGACACCGTAGAGGTGGCTCACTGGAGCCTGTGAATATTTATTTAATGGAAATGGAGTAAGTACGACCTTGCTGGATCGGACTGTTTCTCTCTCTGACACACCTTATGAGGAAACAGAAGAATTTTAAGCTGTGGTTCAATAAGGTCATCTGCTATGGGGCTGCTGCCCTGAGCTAGGTTATTGCATCATCAGGAACAGCCACAAGCATTTCTGAGGGGCCAATTTGTGGCCCAAGCAGGATTGGAGCCACAGTCGCTAAGCAACTCTATTTTGCACATCTGTATGAATGGGGCAGGCAGCCATCTGTGAGGGCTCTCGGCGATCCCCGCCTCCTTATTTCTACTCCCTCGGGTGACCTCTTCCCCTCCCTCGTGTGTGTGTGGAGTAGACCTAGTGACTCCCTCCCAACAAATAGATAGCATGTGGCCAAAGTGATCAGGTGTCATTTGCAAGCTTCTCTATAAAAGACTGTGACTTCTCTCTTGCTGGCAATCCCCCACCTTCCCCATCCCCCTTCCCTCCTTCTCACTGACTGTGCTTTGGTGAAGTAAACTGCCATGTTGGAGAAGCCTGCTTGGTAACTAACATCTGCCAAGGAACTAAGACCTACAGCCTAACAGCTCATGAGGAGCTGAAGCCTGCAAAGACACAAGATGAACTTGAAAGTGAATCTTGCCCAATCAGGCCTTACAATGACAAAACCCAGTCACCATTCTGACTACGATCTGTAAGAGACCCTAAAGTAAAGGATCCAGTTAAGTCATGCCCAGATTCCTGACCTAAAGAAACTATGAGATAATAAATGCTGTTGATTTTAGCCACTAAGCTTTGAGAAATATTTTTGTACAGCAATAGATAACTAGTATAGTGAGGGAAGCAGCATTCTAAAATACAAATTCTTGACACTCCATAAATCCCAGCAAGATGAAAGGTAGAGGAAGATTCCAAGATACTTAGTAAAGCCATTCGAACGTGCATTTGGGAACATTCAAGATTATAAGTCAAAACCTTGACTCATGTTTGAATAGTAATTACGTTTACCAGATGTCCTTAGAGAGCAGCTGTGTGAGATGGGTGCCCGGTGTTCATTCATTCATGTGTGGATTCATATATTCATTCATTCACTTACTCCCCTTTGTATCTCCAGGTACTGTGTGAGTTACATGGAGCCCTCATAAGTGAGAGCAGCATGACCTCAATGAACACAACAGTCAAACCTGAGATAAGTTTGCTGAGATAACAGAATAGTCTATTAACAAAATATTTTGACCCATATTGGGGTGGGGTCAGGGAAAGCTTTGCAGTGGAACGGATGTGGTGAATTCTGGAGAATAAATTCACTAGGTAAATTGGGAAAGGAAAAGCATTCTAGTCAAAAGGAATAGTGTATCCAAAGGCCTTGTTTTGGGAAGGCCCATGTTTGTCTGATGCACTTGAGAGAAAGGAGAGATCATTGGGACATGTAGGTGGAGTCAGGCTGTGCAGGAATTTGTAGGGTACATGACAATGGGAAGCCATTTAAGTGGATAGTTGGTAGTGACATGATAACTTTACAAAGGTCACTTTGGCTACAATGTGGAGAACTAATTGGGGAAGAACTCAAGTTGATGATGAGAGACCAATTAAGATGCTCTTGCAGTGACCTGGATGAGAGAGGAGGGTGCCTTAAACTGAGGTGATGGCTGAGGGCTGGAGAGGGGAGCATGTGAGAGACTTACCAGGTGAGGCAGACAGACTGGGTGATGAGGCGGAGGTAGTGGGACTACGCCCCCTTACAGATGAGGCATACAGGCTTAGAGGAGGTGACGACCTGTCCAGAGTCAACAGCAGAGCCAAACGAAGAAGCAAGGTTACAGATGCCAAGATCCATGTTAGAAAAACTGAGCATGAGACTTGGCTTTCTCCTTTTTCTGTCTCCATCCCTATAACCACTGACACACGTACACATACATGCACACATGCTCACTAAAGTGTGCATACACGCACACAATCAACCTCAAAAAATGCCTTACACCCTGTCGCTTTTTCTGCTGTCCCTATTTTTATTTTTTTTTTAACCCCCGTCTCAGAGGCCATTGTCTGGCTACTCAACCCCATTCAGCTCATTGCTAATCTTGTTCCTTCTCTTACAACTTCTCTTGAATGTATTCCGTGCCGTCCCTCTCTGCTGCATCCCCTCTAGTACTGCAGAAGCCTGCTGCTGTTTCTTCTGCTCTCTCGTGTGTCCCATACTACATTGCTGAATTGGTTTTCTTCCTCATAACACGCTCTGCTCCAAAACTTCAGTTGCTCCCCTCTACCTAAATTTAAAGTCCACTCCGTACTCTGCCAGTTAGGCGCTTGGGAGGCATCTCCCTAGTTATTTTTCTGTATGATTCTTGGTTCCCACAAATTGATTTAATCTTTACCTACTCCTAAGTAGCCAGTTGAACACTTTGTCACTAGGAGTTGACAAAGTTCTTTCTAACGTTTACAACAAGTTTGCAAGGTTCATGTCGTTACATTTCACAGAGGAGCAAATAGAGGCTCCAAGAGATTACATCCACAGCGGTGAGCAGCACCTGTTGTATAACTCTTTCCATACTTCTCCTTAGATAAATCTGTGTTTTTACTTAAATGTATTTATTTTACAAGGAAGTTTATATATCATGGCCACAAATGAAAAACTCCCTATCACTTATGATGCTCTCACTCTTCAAAGGGAGCTCAGGTGGTAAAGACATCTGGCAGAGAGGAAGGATACCTGGCTATAAGTAGAAGCAATGGAAGAGGCAGTTTGCTTCCCACTGTGTGACTCAGTTGTGTCATTTGCATTTGTGTACCACATAGATGAATTCACATCCTACCAGGGGTGCTGGTCTCATATCTCAAGGAATGCATTGTTGAAATGCTTATCATCTTGAACAAAGTTAGCAACTCATGGCACTGGTCCGTAAATTCTGATGTTCCTCTCTTTCCAGCAGACACCACATTTATCCTCCTTTCTCCAGCTGAAATTCATTTCTGACATGGCTTTGTTTTTCCCGTATACTGTATTCCAAACCACATTTCTTCCTATGTTTCCACTTACAAGAAAGAGAAAGAAGCTAAATTTTTGGAATAAGCAATTTCTCTACAGGGAGTCCCAAGGCTGCACTCATATCAAAACTAAATAACCTCTCATTCTAAGGGATGTTGGTCCCTCAGGCCAGAAGTGAGGTCATTAGGAGGGCAGGAGGGGGAAGTGTGGATGGTAACTGCTTCCATCCATCCTGTCCGGGTCCACACGTGTACAGACACCCTCAGCCCACCTCAGTATTGAGCCAAAGAGCCTTGCCCAGCTTCAAAAGTCACTTCACAAATTCCAACTTCTTTTGTATGGATTTCAAAGAATTTAAAGGACTTTCCCCTTTGTCAACTGATGAAATGCATGGAAAACCCTTTGTAAACTGGAGAGTGGCCTACTTAAATACAATGTCTTCTGTATTGCATATTTTCCACTATTCAGTTTTCCGTTAGACTGTATCCAGGAAGGATACAAATATACATCTTGGGAAATGATTGCAGTTTGTGACAGAAACATTCCTCTTCCATTTGTTAGCCATTTTCACTTACAGCTTGATGCCAATAGATTGACTGTGATCCTAAACGTTCAGACAATGCATGTAGGATCACAAACTTAATTCAGTGTACATTGTAAAGTGGAAGGGGGAAGAAATTTTTTCACTTATTAAATTTTCCATATAGCCAGTAGGTTTTTAAAAATAAAATCCATATTTAATGGAAGTTAAATATCTAGTGTGTTCATATAATTAAAATTATCAAGTTTAGTATTAAAAGCAAGTGTCAAATATAACACAAGATTGTCAAAGAAATTCAAGCTGCAAGTACTATAATGCAACTACAGGGAATTGTCCAGTGTGGGTTATAGGCAGTACCACATTTAGCAGTAAATTTTGTTTGCACTGTAGCCTCTCGCTTGGTGAGAAAGGAGGGAAATGGCTAAGATGTTCTGGACTATAAAAAGTAAAAATAGCAGCCAAAGAAATGATCTGGTGAGACTCTGAAACTGAGTTCCAAAGCAGACCGTAAAGGAATTGATTTCTCCCCCTCTCCCTAATCGTGCAGGGTTGTGGTGGGTATCACTGTAAGGCTTTGGAGCTAATCAAAGCAGGGAGGACACAGTCAATGTGCTATTTTCTTTGGTACAAATCTTTAGTGCAGGACGTTCTTCGTATTTTTGCTGCCACTTGAAATCAAATCCCAGCTGCATTTATTCAAACAGCCCTTGAGCTCAGGATGGGACTTAGGCAATTTGCATGTGTGCCGGGACTCTGTCCCAGGTGGCATCCATTTGGTGAATGATTACCTGGCCACAGAAGCTTCCTACATTGGAGATGCTTCCACCTCCTTCATCAGCATAACTCCTTGAAACAGAAACAATAAAAGTGGAGAGCCAGGCAAAATGATCCCAGAGCTATCATCTCCTAAGAGAATTTATCATCCTTTGGAATTGTCCTCTTCTGGTTTTTTTTTTTTCCTCCTTCTCTCCTAAAGATTGAAAATTCTGCTTTTGGCTCGGCACATTGGCTCATGCCTGTAATCCTAGCACTTTGGGAGGCAGAAGGATCACTTGAGGCCATGAGTTTGAGAACAGCCCCAGCAACATAGCAAGACCCTGTCTCTACAAAATACAGAAAAATTAGGGCATAATGGTGCACACCTGCAGTCCCAGCTACTCGGGAGGCTGAGACAGGAGGATCTCTTGGGCCCAGGAGTTTGAGGTTGCAGTGAGTTGTGGTGATGATGATGCACTGTATCTCAGGCAACAGAGCAGGATAGAGCACAGCTCTATCTTTTTGTCTCCAAAAAGAAAGAAGAAATGAAAGAAAATTCTGCTTTTAATTGTCCCTGCAGAAATTTGAGACACTGGTCTTCATCCCAATTATTTTCTTCTCTTTAGCCCTCCCTTTTAGGCAAGTTTCTCAGCAACTGGCCATTTTCCAATGGGCAGATGACCAAGAACGCTCTATTATTTCCTACCCTTCATACTTCACCTGTATTTAGAGACCTTAATTTCTAGAATAATAATCCCATGAATGAATGATGATTACTCAGTTATGCTGTCCCACCACTGAGGCAATGCTTCATGATGTCAAAGTGCATAGAGTTGCCTGGATCAGGAGAGAAGCCGCCTTTTCACATATGTCATGTAGTGGGTTAAAGCCCAGGTTTAGAGCCAAAATTGAGTTCAAATATCAGCTCCAACCCAGTAGGCTGTGGTACCCTGGTCAGGTTTCTTAGTGTGTCTGACTCTATTTTTCCATTTGCTAAAAATGACAAATAAGACCTCGCTCACAGGGATGCTGTGAGGTTGAGATGAGATCTGTGTGCAAATGGCGGACATTTGGCAAATTCTCAATGAGGCTAGCTTGTTTACTAGGGGCTGTCCAAGACAGGGACTATCCATGTTCCCCATCACCACCAACCACCTCTCAACCAGAGTTTCCTTTTCCAAAAAAGCAAGTTTGTCCACAGATGTCTCATTGTGTTCTTGTATATGTTGTCTGACAAAACCAAGCTGCAAGGAGGTCTGGATCAACACAATGGCATGCCATCATTTATTAAACTTTGGCAAAAGAGGATTCTGTCCTCCATAACTCACATCCACTTGAAATAATTTCACTTGACTTCATTAAGCTTGAAGAATTGCACTTTTCCTTCAACCCTTTCTTCCTCATAGTTACTTAGCCTTTATAACTCAAAAGATAATTGCTCTATTAACAAATGTTTATAGCATAATAAAGGAGTGGGATGAGGCAAAGCATATTTTTTTCTGTCTGGGCCATTCCCTTCTGTTTCTTGGAAGTACTGGAGAGCAGTGGAATAAGCCATAATTAATTTTTGGAAATAAACCAAAGGATTTATTTTTCAGCCACTAGCAAGCAGTTCTTAGCTAAAGATTCCAAGATCTTCTGAGGAATGAGGCTACCAGGAATTCTTAGTGGCTGAAAGGGTGTCACCCCAGCTCAGAGCTGTGAAGAAATCCTGGCTTTACTGGAAACCAGGAAAAGGCTCTGGCAGGTACTGGGTAGGGCCTTTGGAAATCCCCCTCTTGGTCCTAAGGTTGGAGATTTAAGAGAACCTTCTAGAGAATATTCCCCTTTTCTTCAGGCTGATGAAGTGTTGGGCTGTTGATACAGCCATCTCCTTTAATTGTGTGTTATGGGCTGAATTGTGTACTCCCTACATTCATATGTTGAAATCCTATTTATCCCCCAGGATCTAAGAATGTAACTGCATTTGGAGACAGGGCCTTTAAAGAAGCAATCAAGTTAAAATGAGGT
The DNA here is from genome assembly GCF_000956105.1 of Propithecus coquereli. Lineage (NCBI taxonomy): Eukaryota > Metazoa > Chordata > Mammalia > Primates > Indriidae > Propithecus > Propithecus coquereli. Next base: position 2,219,864 of record NW_012146523.1, read on the forward strand.
CACTGGGGTGGGCCCTAATCCAATATGACTGGTGTCCTTATGAGAAGATGAGATTAGGACACAGACATACACAGGGGGAGGCCCATGCGAAGATATCCAAAGAACAGACATCTACAAGCCCCAGAGAGAAGCCTCGGAAGAAGCAACCCGCGCACACTTTGATTTCACACTTCTATCCTCCAGGACTGTGAGAAAATTAATTTCTGTTGTTTAAGCCACCCAGTCATGGTATTTTGTTATGGCAGCCCTAGCAAGCTGATTCACTGTGTTAAGGGACACAGGTAACATACCCTCATGACTGGGAAAGAGGAGTCCTTCATGGTCCCCTCAAACCATTCAGAAGGTGTTATAAGGAGGACCCCCAATACTAGGAGGCTCCAAATGGGTACATGGTAACAAGGTTCAGGAGTCAGAAGTGATCCTGCCCATGCAATTCACCTCCTGGAAGTGACAGTGTTTTATTGGTTGATAACCAGTGTCTTGGGCTATCTTTCCTCTTTTTTATTAAGGGCCTTTGACAGTAGGGGTGTACTTAGCTTTCTGCTCATTCCTCTGCTTCTTGCCTTCTTTTCCACCTTCTCTCGCTCTCCCCCAGAACATAAACTTTGATTTGTCTTCGACCCAGCGATAATGTTTTCCTTGCGAATTATATGTGAAATTACACCATCATCAGTGTTCAAGCCCTCTCCTCACCTCTGACCCTGAAATTTTCTACAGATTGCTTGTATGGTAGGGGAATGAGGGCAAGAGTATTGGTAAAGAGACATATTGTGCCCTACCACAGATCACCTATGTCACGCTTGGGTAAATCTCCTTTGTGAAATCCCTTAGTTTCACCTTCTGGAAAATATAGGGTTGAGGCAGAATTATCTTTAAGATCCCTCCAGCATTAACACACAACGATCTAATTCATCTTTTCAGCAAGAATACACACACATGCATAGGTACACACATGTGTATCTCCCCTTGGATCATGAAGGCACAGCTTATTTTTGAAGATTAGTTTGAGTTTAAACATTGAAGCCTGTGCATTTTGTAAAATAATTTAAGCAATAAACTGCACTTGCAGAAGCCAATTATTAAATGGTCCCATACAGAATAATGAACTTTTCTTTGTACTCATGTTTTTAAGTGCTGTAAATATGCTTGCCCTAAGTCTGGGATATAATAAGTCATAATTTAACAGATATGAGTGAAAATGCTTGAGCCAGATGTTTGATTTTTTTTTTTTTTTAAACACACAGCTTGTTTGCACACTGCCTTTTACTCGCTGCAGCAGTTCGGCCTCAGAGGATAACTAAGAAAAACCTCTGAGATTGTTAGAGGGGAGCTTCACCTGCCAGTCTGGGCTGCAGGATCTCTATAGCAACCAAACATAAATCAAGAAAATGGCCCCTTTTGTAAGTTGGTTAATAGGCACAACATGCTTCTTTAGAAAATCCAACCATTCTTTCAATAGACTTTGATTGAAAGTCAGCCTTTTCTTCAGACACATTCACATTCACATCTAGTAGCAGCTTGTATGGCTGTCCACGGGCTAATTTATTACCCTTTAAAGATCTGGCAAAGAAAAAATGGCTCTCAGAACAATGTTTACATTCAGAGGCATAAGCACAGAGCCACAAAAGAGCATCCTTTTGTTCTGAACTTGGAATATTAATCTTTAACCCAGGACTTTAACTTTCCCTCTCTTATGGGGTTTGACAGGACCACTCCTCTCATTAAAATTTTACCAATTTAATACGATGGTATTTCTAATATGGGGGGAGAGTAAATCTTCCTCCCTTGTTTTGCCAAACCTTGATAGAGATTAATTGTTTCTCAAACTCCCTGCCCTTTGCTTGAAGAATACTCTGCCTGGGGGACTGCTGATGAGGGGAGTTGGCCCTCTTGTCCCCAGTAGGAGAATCTGGCTAATTAACAAAAATCCAAGGGGTGATCTTCACCTATCTGAGATGCAAGGAGGCAAGGCCCGTTGGATGCAGAGGTGGCTCCCCACCACAATGTCATTTGGAAATGTATCCAAGAAATGTCCCACCCTGAGCAAGTCCCCGGCGTCAGAGTCCACAGGCGCAGGGGGCGCCCACAGTACTTGCTTTCGTGTGGGCGGGGTCACGTCACTGGCAAGTGGTGAGCTTTCTCTCAAGCGGGAGCCAAAGGCCATCCCCTGTCTTCCTTTGAGGGGGGAGAGGAGATGGGGAAAAGCCTATAGAAGCAAACCTTTGTAGTTTTTTTTTTTTTGAAAGTAGATTATGAGATGAAAAAAATACTTCTAAAACAAGAGGGAGCTTGCATTGCTCTGTGTAGCTTCATATCACAGACAGGGTTGGGCAAGAAAAGATTTATATTAATGCCTTCCTCTTTAGTTTTCTTAAATCCTCAGAAACCAAAGTCTTCAGAAACCAGTCGCTTCGGGAGCTCCCTTCCCTTTGATATGGTCAGCTGTCCCCACCGGCAAATGGGGAAGAAAGGGCTTTGGGTCAGTTTCAAAACGGGCGTGTTTAAACATGCCCTTTATTTCGGTTGCTGCCTTGTGTTATGAGAAAATGTGGCCCTGCCCTATTCAGGGTTGGTCACTTAGAAATAGCTTTTGCCTTAGCATCTGCCTGAAAATACCTCTTGGGTCTGTGAAACTGAAGAGCGCCCCCAAAATGTAATACAAACTAAGCACAGAGTGATCCCTGCAAGAGCCAAAAAGATGCTAGACACTCCGTAAAGGAGATCGAGTTTTGTTTTGTTTTGTTTTCCTGTGGCTGGGGATCCCAGGGAGACAAAAAATTAGCCATCCTAGTCATTCACAGCCTGGCTGTGTGGTCAAACAACCAGATCAGACACTTTATGTATAATTTCCCACCATATGTCTATATCTCTGCTCTGATGCATTACTCAGAAGCAGTAGAATACAGCAGTTAACATGGGCAAAGGCACTGAATTATTCGTGTTCAAATCCCAGCTCTGCCACTTACTGTATCACTCTGGGCAGTGACTTCACCTCTCTGTGCTCAGTTTTATCATTTGTAAGATGAGGCTACAATAGTACCTACTTCATAAGGTCCTTATTCAATGTTTGATAATGAACCACTTAGAACAGTGGTGGGCACATCACGAGCCCTCAAATGTTAATTATTTTTAACATTTTTAATGCTTCTGTTGTAGTTGATGCTGTTATATTGTTGACTACAGGAAGAATGCATGTTACCCAACATACAAACTACATTTTCCAAGTTCAGATGACATTTTGTGGAACACTGGATGAAAAGAAAAGAATCTCCCAAGGCTAGAGTTGCTCCATTAAAAAAAAATCCAGAGATAGGAAGCAGCCGTGTCTATGACAATAACTAATCCCATTTTCCTAAAACCATCATCACCTGGAATCTCTATCCTTGTCTCAATCTGATTGAATGGAAGTATCTCAGACTTAGGAGTTTGGGTAAAGGGTTTTATGTGTGTGCCTTCTGTCTGTCCTCTGCCACCAAAATGAAGAACTGGTTCTCCCCATCTACCCGGGCCAGTCTCAGAATCTACTTGCATTTTTGGAATTCAAGCCAAAAACGCTGTGGCTCAATTTCACATGTGTCATCACTGGGAGTCACTACTCAGAGCTCATTCCTTGTCCTCACACTGCTCATTTGTTCTAAGGGCTTTGTTCCTTTCAGTAAGCTTCCTCAGCTTCAGCCCAAGTATCAAGGAGACAATAACTTCAGAGGAGGTAAGGAGGGGAGGTTCACCAAAGGATTCACCAAGGAAAATGCAGACTGTTTCCCAGAAAAGAGCCCCACATCTGTAAGAATTTCATGAATAAATCAGAACTTTCCAAAAGAATCAATGGAATCAGAAAACCAAAGGGGACTGAGATAAAGCAAAAAAAATAAAAACAAAAAACACTATATTTTGATTGTCATTAGTTAAGAATTAAATTTACAAACATTAGGTACTCACTGAGAAACAGCATATCCTAGTAGTAAATGTCCAGGTTTTGAAGAGAGACAATTGAACTCCAAGAACTTAACTTTAGTACTTACTGCATGGCCTTGGGCAAGCCTTATTCTTGAATTCATTCTAGCTGTCTATCAGTCCACATCCAGTAAGGAAAAATAAACATGATTCCAGCTACTCTAACAGAAGGAATTTAATATGGGGAATTGGTTACAAGGTTGATGGAAGAGCTAAAAGAGGAAACTGCAGAACAGAGTTAACCCAGACATTAGCCACAACAGGAAGCTGCTCCCCCTTTCTCCCCATAACCCGCTGGTTGAAGGGACTATAGGAAGAGATGGTACTACTGGAGGTTAAGAGCAGAGGCAGACAGTGGGAGCTAAATCCACAGAGGAGAGTCAGTAGGAGAAGCCACCTAAGGCGGAGGGAGAGAGGCCCTGGCTTCTCCCTTCTCCTGCCTCCCATTGGTGGAAGCTTCCTGGAAGCCAGTTGGCAGCATATTCATGCTTTGGCAGTCTTTTCCCCTTCTTCTCCTATAAAAGGAAGAGGAGGAAGAGGAGCAGGAAAAATTGCAAGCTTTGCAGATTTGCCCTCAGATTCACCCCTTGCCCTTACCTTGTTCTATTCTTTATCTCAGAGTATCATGGCATATACACAGATGATAGTGTCCCAGTTAGCCCTGCAGTATGTGATCAGTTTTGCTCTATAATCTCATGGGATACCAGAAAGTGTTTGTTTTTTCCTCTAAAGATAATCTTCATCTATTCATTTTACTGAAAAGATGATACATAACCCTAATTATAAAGACTTATATGTTCCCATTTACCATGTAAGTCTTTTATGCTAAAGAAGCATCCTGTTGTAGTGGTTAAGAAAAAGAGCTCTTAAGTACTTGGATTCAAATCCTGGATGTGCTTGCCATGTGATTTGTTGGTAATTTAACCACTGTGGTCTGAATTTTTGAGTCCCTCCAAAATTCCTATGTTGAAATCTCATCCCCAATGTATATGATATTAAGAGGTGAGATTTTGGAGAGGTGATGAGACTCTGCCCTCATGAATGGGATCAGTACTTTCTAAAAGAAGCTTGAAGGGACCCCTTTTGTCTTTCTACCACATGAGGATGCAGCAAGAAGGCACCACCTTCTATGAGGTACGGGCCCTCACCAGCCACCAAATCTGCTGGCACCTGATCTTGGACTTCCCAGGCTCCACCACTGTGAGCAATGAATTTCTGTTTATAAATTACCCAGTCTAAGGTATTTCATTGTAGAGGCCTGAATGGACTAAGATATTAACCTCTCTGGTTCTCAGTTTTCTTTTTGGACGATAGGATTAAGAATAGTCCCAAACCTCATGGCATTTTTGTTTTATCTGCCTGATATGTTCTCCTAAGCATTAACCGAAAGTTTCCCCAGGCCCTGCCTAACATTCTGACATATCAGTGGCCCACTTATTGCTGTGATAAGATGACAAAATGGGACTATTTCTGCCTTGGTTTTGACTAAGGTACCTTTACACTATATATCAGGTACCAACCCACATGTGAGGCAGATTGTACAAAGCAGGAAAGAATGTGCTGAGAACAAGTTCCACGACTCTTCAACCCTATCACCAGCAGCCACAGGAGAATTCAGAAGTACCAGGAGGGGGAATGAGGATATATGGAGACGGAGGATTTATTTGGAGAAAAGGGAGCTTAGCTTCATATATCAAAGGCATTTCTCAAAAGCTTATCTTGTTGACTAACTCAGTACATGTCCATGGCTTTCTAGCCCAGAGTCACAGGGACTAGTTGACTGGGGACAGGCACCCAAAGAGGCAAAACTTGAGATGAGCCTTGAAAGAAGAAACTTAGAAAAGGGTGAGAAGACAAACACATCATAAAATATTCCAGAAACAAAGAAATGTCCTTGCCATCCCACAGTGGAAAATCTGAAGGGCACAGCAGCATGGAGTCTGCCAAAAAGGATTTTTGTCTTAAAAAAGCAGGAAATTAGGGTTTTACTGGGAGCTCCTGCTTAAAAGAAAATTGGCCTATCCATATCTTATAAGACAGGTAGGGTGGGAAGTAACTTCACCATTTCCTGGCACTGAAAACTCAGGCAAATTGTCTTCCTGTTTTTCTGTTTCTTCTACAGAATGTTGATTTTAATTGTACGTACCTCTTGAAGGTGACATGAGGTTAAAATGAGTTCATCCGTGAATGTGCCTAGCCAGGTAGCAAACATTCAAAAATTCTTAGTTCAATTATTTTAATTATTTGATGGTTTATAAAGGTCTGGCAGAGAAGGAAGGGAATGATGTGCATCACTGGAGGAAAAACAATCTTCATTTTACCTGGGAGGGTCAACTTATTCCCTGACCAAAGTGTTTCAGTGTTCAATTTAGTGGTTCTCAAGATGGCTCTCTAATCTGACCCATGAATTGGTCCATGTCATTATTACTTGTTGTAATTTGGAAGTCCTTATTATTTTTGTTTTCTTGTCTGAATTCATAATGCATTTAAGTGAACCAGACATCTCATGGGTGTGCCATCCCAGCAGTGCTTTACTTCCCAGCTGTTCTGGGGAGGATGTTTTACAGGAGCAGGGAAATGCACCTTCAGTACAATGGCCGGTCCATTAGGCCCGTGAACCAAGATGGGTCCTGGAGACTTTGAGTTTGGCATGGGCCTCTCATTCCCTACAAAAGTAGTGTCCATGGTGTAGAGACAGAGCTAAATGAACTAAAAAATGACTAAAGATGCAAGCCCACCATCTGGCCTTTGTGGATTCTTAAGAATTATATGTATGTAGACTTTAGAAATTCCATGAACCTGGGTGATGGGTATGCAAAATGGTATGTGTCCATGCAAGTATATTTCTTTCTTAGGAGAGGATTAATTGCTTTCTTCATATTTTTAAATGGTTGAGAAATAACTGGTTCAAGATAAAGTAAGGGAGTTCAGGTCTAGGTTCCCTACCAGCAAAACAATCAGACCTATAACTGAAACATAGAATATTAAAGGAAGAAAGGAGCTTATAATCAATTCAGATAGCTCTACAACCTCTCCCTCCTTACTCCTGTCATTGTGTAGTTGAAAAACTGAGGACCTAGAAGCCACTTTTCTTTTTTCTAACTTACAGTTTACTTTTAATTTTATTTTGGATTTAGACTGGTCAAAGGTGTTCCTGCCTTCTCCACAGAGATGCAATATAATATAAACTCACAAGAATCATGGTTTGTTTGTTTTCTTGTAATCTGAAACAGCTTTTATCAAAAACCTAATTCCTAAGGAGAAGCTAATCATGTACAGGAAAAAGCAGATCTTTGTGGGGATTTTTTTCCTTTCCTTTAAGATATCGGGACTATAAAGTATTATTTTTTCCCTTTGTTTTCGCTCCTATTAAAAGCAAGAGTCAACCCAATTTTCTTCCCCCTCATTCTCTAGTCTAGTCTCACGCATGGGACTAATTAGATGAGACAAATCACTGGAAGAACATTTATCTTTATCCAGGAGGTTGTTTTCAGAATTTTTTGATGTTGTCCTAGATTTCCAGTTTTTAGTGGCTTTTTTGTAGTGACGGATGGGCTCAACTACTTTTAATGCCTGGTGGGGCAAGGAAGAATTGCATTCACTTATGTGTGTATATACATATGAGAAACATTAATTTTTAATTTACTCTGTTTACCTTGAGAAACTGCCAGTGAATGATTCAGATATTCCACAGAAAGGGACTTTTCTTTTGTAATATAGGACAGAGGACAGCTAAGCATGTGTTCTCTCTTCAAAGCAGAGGTTCAGGGCAGGGAGAATAGTATTTATTTGTGCAGCTTACAAAAGGACTATTTTGACTATGTAAACACTCATATAATTTTATTAAGAGTTGCTACCAAATCTTTTCATCTAGTGTGTGCTTAAAAACTAGGCTTGAATACAGTGACAGAGAGCCAGGGCAGGCTGTTCCCACATTCCTTTAATTCAACAAGCTGTTGTATGTCTGTGTTTCAGAATCAAACTTCAGGACTGTGATTTGCCTACTGGTGGTTTTTAGTCCCAGGTATGACAGTGACTTTGGGAATTCTAGCAGTCCTCCCTCCTCCTCTGTCTTGCACTTGGGTGCTCCAGAAAGCTAGATGCGTAGGGTCTGCTGATTTCAAGGAGGAGCACAACTGCTCAGCTTCTCTGGGAGAACTCAGGGATGGATACTGTAGCATTCCTAAGGGCTTTCCAATAACTGCTGTGTACAACCCGATTCGTGGACTTGGATGTCTCCTCAAGTCTCCCCAAATTATGCAAGAACACCCACAGGTTTACCCAGACTAAGGGGAGTCAGTCCTTATATCTGAGCAATTCACTGCTGTTGCAGCCATGCAGTGCCCTACATCAAGACTGCCATGAATGATTGTGCTAACGTGAATTCCACACCTAAGGGGACCCTGTTCACATCATAGATACAATAGACTTGTGTGGCTGTTGAAACAGTTTTCTGACAGAAGGCATTAAGGTGACTTGTTCTAACAAGGCCAGTCTATTCGTCCAGGTTTAAGTAATATGAAAACTGTTGTTATTAGTACAGGTATTGTTTTTATAACAAATAGCTAACATTTAGTGAGTATTTACTGGGGAATGGTGGTTAATTGCTTTTGACCTCTATCTTCAGGACAGGCTTCTTAACCTGGATTCAGAGGATCCTTCAGCTTTAATAGCAAAAAAAGAAAAATGTATCTTCATAATCCTTACTCCTAACAAATTTGCAGTTGGGAATGGAAGTAACCACAGCATCACAAGCAGTGCCTGTGATTTTTTTTCATATCATACTTAATTGTTATAATATCTCAAAATATTGTTTCTATTTATCACTATTCCAAAATTATGCTAATTGTTAAGACCTATCACTAATATGTTATTTCATGAGTTAATAAAAGGCAACATTCGAGATCAGACGAGATCGGGCGCGTTCAGGGTGGTATGGCCGTAGACAAGGAGGGCAATGCGCACTATCCGAAGGATGGACATATTT
>NW_012146523.1:2229096-2278264 GCF_000956105.1 Propithecus coquereli
TCTTTTAAAAATACAGTTTAAAAATACCATAAAATTAGTATTCTTTGTAATCCTATATATTTTATTTTAGAAACATTATTCTTGAAAGAATTTACAGGTCTCCCCAGCCTACTAAAGGGTCTGTGGCAAAAAAAAAAGTTAAGAGATTCTGCCCTAGAAAGTTAAAGACTAGGAAATAGCAGATGATTCCTTTATCTCTCCTTTTTAAGAATCATTTGCACCCCCTCTCAAATGACTGTGGAAAAGTCATAATAATTGTAAGAATCTACCTGAACAGTTTCCTTTTTATGCAGTATAATTATAACTATGCATAGCATTAAATATGTGTTAAATTGATTTTTAGTTCATTTGATTTGATTTCAACACTAAGCTCTGTTCATTTAAGCATAGTCTTCACAGTTTCATAGTTCGTGTCTTGGTAAGATATGGTTGAGGAATAGATAATATCACCTGAAATAACTCAAGAACCACTGCTCTAAATATAATCTGTGTTTTCCTTATCACCTCTCTTATATGACAAAACATGACACTATTTTCTGCAAAATGTCCTTGCATTATAATTTTTTCAGAAGTAACACATATTCCTCAATGTGGAGAAATGATTAAGATGCTTTCAAATGTGGTAAAACTTCTAGATTACGTTTTTATGGAGAAAGGAGAGTGAATATCTGCTGAACAGTACTCTGATTTTTCACAGTGTGCAAGACTCTTGATCTGACCACGAACAGAGAAAATTTAGTGTCTGAATCATTAATTCCAAATTCTAGAAGAAAGAGTATGACTGTCCAAGTCCAATGTCCTTCTTGGTCCATTCAGGAGCACAGTGGACAAGGTCCCACAATACAGACAGTCCTGCAGGGACCTCTGTGGGTAGAGGGCAGTTCTCTGGGAGGAATGGAGGGAGCCAGAGCTTTCTGTAACAGGGTAGTAAAGGTTCCCCAAGGAGAGACCATAATGGTTACTCAGGGAAGCTAGGACTGTATGCATCTCTGCTGTGGTTGTCACTTCCTGCTGTTGCTACAACAAAATACAGATGATCCCCGACATACCATGGTTCGACTTACAATTTTTCAACTTAACAGTGAGATTATCGGGACGTGGCCCCATTGTAAGTTCAGGAGCATCTGGAATTACAATGGTTCTACTTATAATTTTCAACTTTATGATGGGTTTATCAGGATATTAAATGCCTTTTTGACTTATAATATTTTTGACTTACAATGGATTTGTCAGAACATGACCATTGTCAGTTGAGAAGCATCTGTACCACAGACTCAGTAGTCTGTAAGGAACAGGAATTTATTTCTCACAGTGCTGGAGAACGGAAAGTCATAGATCAAGACACCAGCAGATTCAGTGTCTGCTGAGGGCTACTCTCTGCTTCCGAGACAGTGCCTTATTGCTGTGGCCTCAGATGGTGGAAGAGCAAAAGGGCAAAAAGGGCCTGGCTAATTTTCTTTAGTCCTTTTACAAGGGTACTAATCCCGCTAATGACTGAATTGCTCCCTAAGGGCTTCACCTCTTCATTATATCTTAGTTCTAACATACGAATTTGGGGGAACATACAGATTCAAACCATAGCACCTGCTTATGAAGACTGATAGGATATCCTCTTGGTGCTCCTCACTGGCCCAGAAATCTGAGCAGAAAGACCAGGCTAGCAGTTCTTATATTTTCAGATACATAGTAGTCCCTTGGTATCTGGGTGGGGATTGGTTCCAGGACCACCATCAACCTCTCCAAGATACTAAAATACACAGATGCTCAAGTCCTTCATGTAAAATGGTGTAGTATCTGCGTATAACCTATGCACATCCTTCTGCATATTTTAAATCATCTCTAGATTACTAATAATACCTAAAGCAATGTAAATGCTATGTAAATATCTATTATACTGTAATATTTAGGAAATAATTGTAAGAAAAAATATCTGTACATGTTCAACAAAAATGCAACCATCCATTTTTTATAAAATATTTTTGATCTACAGTCTGTTAAATCCATAGATATGGAACCCAGAGATACGAAGGGCTGGCTATATATTCAGAGAACATAAGAGGACCTTTTGGCTGGGTGTGGTGGCTCATGCCTGTAATCCTAGCACTCTGGGAGGTGGAGGTAGGAGGATAGCTTGAGCTTAGAAGTTCAAGACCAGCCTGAGCAAGAGTGAGATCCCATATCTACTAAAAATAGAAAAAATTTTTGGGTGGGGGGAGGGGGTGGTACATACCTGTAGTACCAGCTACTTGAGAGGCTGAGGCAGGAGGATCACTTGAGCCCAGAAGTTTGAGGTTGCAGTGAGCTGAGATGACACCACTGCACTTTAGCCCAGGCAACAGAGCAAGACTCTGTCTCAAAAGGGCGGCGGGGGTGGGGAGTGGGGGGAGCAGGCTTTTACATGAGTTACTCTGTGTTAGGCAATCTTTATGTACATTGTCTCATTTAATTCTCAGATTTCCCCAGGCCACATCAGCCATTATTTCTCTTATGCCAATCTTCTTGTTTGAATTTCTTTATAGGATTGTAGTCCTCCCCTTTAAAGCCTCTTCCACCTATTTCTGGGAGTCCCCAGCCTCATACACAGGACAATTTCCTGGCATCCCCTCTGGGTTTCTCATTTGTGCCAGTCAACTTCACCCATGGAGGCCATTGTCGTCCTCTCCTTTCAGGTTCCATTGAGTGGAGGCAGTTGCTGTTTCTGGGGCTGCTGGAAGTGTTTTTCCAACACCATGATTCCAGTGGTGACACCTATACCAAAGACACTTTCTCTTATCTGACACCAGTGCCACCTTCCACTGTCATTGAAGCCCTTGGAAACGGAGACTGCCACCACCAGAGCCTCAGATGCCTGGGGGAATGAGCACAGGCATCTCTGTTGTTCTCATCAAGAACAGCCCCCTTTAAGTCCCACTGATATTCTGGAATCCTGAATGTTCTAAAGCTCTGCTGCATTTCCTGTTTAAGGTGGAACACATGCAAAAATCAACTTTAGATCCACCCCACACAAAATGCAGAAATAAGAAATATAATCGTTATATCCACACTGTACAATAAAACTTGAAGGAGAGATATAGTCCACTAAGTAAAAATGAAGGAAGCAGATAAGACCCCATATTAATTGTTATGGGAGAAGGCGGCCATGACACAGCCAACACAGAGCTGTGTGTAACTGCACCTCCTGTAAGAGCCCAAGGCCACAGTGCCCCAACTTCTCCTCACCACTAGGCTGTAATGTCCCAAAACATGCAAGGGAGAGTCCTCCTGTGGAAGATGAGCACAAAGCTGAGAGCCCCCCAAGTAGCTGAGGGAGACCAACTCCATGGGAAGGAAACTGCAGTCTCAACTAATGGAAGGACTAATACCAGCTGAAATAGGAATATTGGAATAAATTTAAATGGACTTTAAAATTTAAGAAATGTAATAGACTCAGACAGCCAAAGGAAGGAATCACATCACTGAAATCAGAGTAGAAGAGTATATTTTAAAAGAACAGAGATTTAAAAAAAAAAAAATAGAGACCTTAGAAATGAAAAATGTTATTAAAGTTAAAAATTCAGCAAATAACCCAAACAGTATACTGGACTCAAGTGTAGAGGTATCAAAAATGTTAAGACACAAGGACAGATCCAGAACTTCCAACAGTCATCTAATAAATGGTACCAAAAGAATAGACACATGAAAAGGGGAAAAAATAGTGACCATGAATGTTTTAGCACATGGGTCCTGTTGTAGTCCATTTGTGCTGCTACAATAGAATACCTAAGACTGGGTAATTTACAAAGAACAGAAATTTATTCTCTCATAGTTCTGGAGACTGGGAAGTCCAAGATCAAGGTGTAAGTAGGTTTGGTCTCCAGTTCCTAGATGGTGCCTCCTTGCTGTGTCTTCTGGAAAGGAGAAACACTGTGTCTTCACACAGCAGAACAGGAGAGAAAGCGCACTCCTGCAAGCCCTTCTTATAGCAGCATTAATCCATTTATGAAGGCAGAGCCCTCATGACCTAAATACCTCCCATTAGGCCCCACCTACCAACACTGTTGCATTGGGGATTAAGTTTCCAATACACGAATTTTCCAGAGGACAAATACATTCACACCATAGCAAGTTGTCCCACTAAGTTCACATTGATGCCAAGAAGAATAAATAAAAATGAGTCATAGCCACCATGATATATCACTTTACACTCACTACCATGACTAAACAGACAATAACAAGTGTTCGAAAGGATGAGGAGAGATTGGAATCCTCATACCTTGCTGATGGGATTGTAAAGTGGTGGTACAGCAGCTTTGGAAAATAGTCCAGCCACCCTCAAGAAGTTAAACATAGAGTAAGCATATAAACCAGCAGTTCCACTCCTAGGATATGTCCAAGGGAACTGAACATATGTTCACACAGAAACTTGAACATGGAAGTTCCTGCAGCATTATTCATAATAGAGAAAAGGAGGAAACAACCCAAATGTTTATCAGCTGCTGAACGGGTAAACAAATGTGGGGTATGCATAAAATGGAGTATCGTTCATCCATAAGAAGAAATGAAGTGCTGATACGTTACAATATGGATGAATCTTGAATACATTGTGCTAAGTGAAAGAAGTCAGTCACAAAAGGCTACATATTGTATGATCCCATTTAGATGAAATGTCCCAAATAGGCTAATGTGACAGAAAGTAGATTAGTGGTTGCCAAGGGCTGGGGACAAGTGACTGTTAATGGGCGTGGGGTTTCTTTGGAGGATGATGAAAATGTTCCAGAATTAGATAGTGGTGATGGTTGCATAACTTTGTGAATAGACTTAAAACCATTGAACCGTAGACTTTAAAAGGGTAAACTTTATGTTCTGTGAATTATATCTCAATTAAGCTATTATTTAAAAAAAAAGTCCTCACCAAAGCTGGGCTTTGCCCCATGGAGGTCATACAGGGTCCTGTGAGAATAATTCTTCTTATCCACAATTTTGTGGTTTGAGTGTTAAAGTGCTGTTCCCCATTTGTCATGGAATTTATTTGCATGTATGCGAGAGAGAGAAATTGCTTTTTAGTATTTTTCTTTACATGTGAGTTTCTCAATTTCTAAGGGAGGTGGACTAGACAATAATCTGAATGGCAGGCTCAGTGCTCTCTCTAGAAGGACTCTAACCCTCAGTGGGCCATCGGAGCCTAAATTTATTCCCTTATTTCCTTGAGTGCTTTCCCAGGAGTCTCCTTGGTCCTTTATACAAACAGCCTCTTGACATGTTCAGCAGTTCCAGCCGCAAAGCCCATTACATTCGAAAGAACTTTGGGAGGTATCATTATCTCCACTTGCAGATGAGAAAACCCAAGCCCAGGGAGATTGTGACCTGAGAAGCAAAGAAAACTGACACTGATTTTATCCTCACAAGTTTGCCAAGCCCCATTAATCTGATTCTTCAAGTGCTTTTCACAATGAACTCCTGTTGACTACATTTGTGACAGGCCTTTCTGTTTAGTACGGGCTACAATTAAGCTAGAACATAATATTTGACAGCTAGTCCAAAGAGTAAGTAAAGCAAAAGGCCAGGACTGAACGAAGGCCAAAACGAAGACCCGTGTGCTCTGACTTTAGCTTTTCTCTCTAATCTCCCGTGATCTTTAGCTGGGCAGACACCGGCAGGCACCCACCACATGGTTGAAGCCTCATCAAGTCAAAATGATTTCTTTTCTGCACTGTGGTGGTCATCATCTCTCTTCTCTCAGTAAATGGGTTGTCGAGTTGCTCGGGTTTCCTTCTTTGTGAAACTTGGATACAGTGACAACTTACCGTGATCCCTGGCAGCATTTCAGTAGAGCTACTCTGAGTGCCAAAGAGCCACAGACAGCCTGGCAGAACGTTTTGATTTTGTTTGGTTTCGTCTTGGTTTGTTTCTTAATTGCAAACTGCAGAGTTCAGGGTTCAAGGGTGAAGTGTGACTGTTGGTGGCCCACAGGTTTAACAATGCTTGAGGATACTGCCACGTCATATTCAATGCACTCCTGAGCCTTAGGGAGGATACCTGCTACGAAAAAGAACACCGGACAGCTCCAAAGCTCCAGGAAAATGGAGAACATGGCAGGTCCTCTCAGGTCCATCTTGACCTCAGTAATATGAGGACATACATAACTTTTCTTCACCTACCTGAAAAACAAAATATCCTTAAGATAAACAAATAGACTTAGAGCAGTAGTTCTCAAACTTTGTGGCACAATAGAATCACCCGGGGAGATTTTTACAACCTGATGCCCAGGTTTCAGCCCAGATCAGTTAAACCAGGATCTCTAGGCATTGAACCCAGGCATCTCTAGTTTTTAAAACTTCCCAGGTAACTCCAATGTGCAGCCATGGATGTGAACCAGTGCCTTGGGACAGATTTGCACCATATTCAGGGCTTACATTCTAATATCCAAGCCAAAAATTGAGAATAGAAAAATTATCCTTGAAAATCCTTTAAATTGCCCACAAAGGTGAATATAAGTGGTTTTGTATTTATAGCCCTGAACAGCCAACACAAGTAAAGTTGCTTAATGTGCCCAGAAATGTACAGCATATGTTAAATGACACGTATGCAAAATGTAATTTTGCTATGTTAATTCAATAACCAAAAACACAGATTGAGTTGAATTCAGGTTCTTTAAATGCACAGAAGATGGGGTTCTAATGTCCAAATACAGGAGGTCAAAATGGTATTCATATAAATGATTAACCTATAAATTTTGTATGACCTAGTGTCAATTTCAAGATCTTGGTAGTTTTTATAACATATCTCTGGTAGAAACAGGTATTTTTAGAAGTTTTCTGGGGCTCACCGAATGAAGTGACCTCTCTTGTGATACACAGATTTTAGCTGAACCCAGAACCCAAGTGTCCAGACTCCTAGTCCATTACGGAACAGAACTGTGTGGCAGAGACCAGGCCTTCTCAAACCCAGCTGCCCCCAACTCCTCTATCCTTTTCAGTGCTTCTTAGGAAGGCTTCTTTACTCTGTTCTGCTGGTCTCTTCTTTCCTTGACATTAAATGTCCCACATCTTTGCCCAAGCTTTTCCTCCTGCTTAGAATGCCCTTTAAAATCCCCCACCTGCCCACAATCCCAAGTCTCCCCAAGACTGTGCCACATCTGCCATAGCTACAGTGCCTAGCCTTGCCTGCTTAGGTTATCTGCTTCTTCAGTATTCAGCTCGTCTCTGTCTTCACTCTTTCAGCCTTCTTCACCAATCTTGATCAATTCCAGTTGGTTAGCCGCCCACCCCCTTGGAATAATTGTGGGCTCTTGTGTTCTCTCTCGCCCAGTATCTAATGGGCTCTATCTTTAGTGTCATCTAGAATCTGACCACTGCCTACCACCTTCACCACGACCTCCCTAGTCCAGGTATCATTTGATCTCACCTGGGTTATTGTAATAGCTGCCTAATTAGTCTCCTTGCTTCCACACTTGCCCTTAAGACTGTGCCCTGCATAGCAGCTAGAGTGATCCTTTTATAATATTATACAAGTCCAGTCATGTGGCTCCCTATTCAAAGCTCTCTGATGGTTCCCATCCCCTTTAAAAGGACATCCAATTTTGCCAGGTTCTGACCAGACACAATACCAATTCAAACTTTCTCCATCAGTTTTACTATTCATATTGATATTAGCATTTAACAAGTTTTTCTCCTGTAAGAGGTGCTGTTCCAAGCCTTTGAATGTTCAGGGTTGCTGAACCCCATAGGTAGCACTAAAATTCAGAAACTGAGGCACAAATAAGTCAGGAGACTTTCACGAGGTGCAGAGCCAGTAAGTGGTGACCTAGGGTTTGAACCACAAGAGTCCACTCTCTCCACCGTTGCCCCATGCTGCCTCGGGACATAGGATACACTAAGACGTGCTGCAAGCTGCACAGGCAGACCTTCATTTTAATTTAAAATATTTCAGTAAGGATCCCAGCACTTTATTTGTTTTCTTAGGTTTGCAAATGTATCAATGTGTGAATTTAACTGTGGGAGGAGAGGTTTTACGGAAGGAAAAAGAGAAAAGGGCTGGAGCCTGCATTAATTAGGTAAGCCCACTCCCCCAGACAGCAGTGCCCCAGAGCCAAGCTGGAAGCCAAGACATTTGTTTTAAAAATATGATATCTCCCAAGCCGAAGATTACGTCAAATGTATGGTGATATACCACCCAAAAGTCAAAACCACAGTTTGCTTGTTTAAAGACTTGTTTTAGGTTGGCTTGGCTGCTTCTCAGAGCTGCACCACAAGCAATGGGCTACAGTTTCAGTGCATATCTTAAGAAAAGGAATTGTGGTCCCACTCAGGGGCCTTGTACCTTTAGTAGGATTGCCCCCGTCCCACAGACGTCAGGCAGGCCAGCCTGGTAGCTAGCTGTCATTATTGCCACATCTGAACAGTAGTGGCCATCACGCTCCTACCTGGTGGGGGAGAAGAGGGTGGAATTCCATTTGTCAAGTAGCAGAAAGAGCTTGGGAATTAAAATTCTCTCAGAAGAGTAAAAAGAGGCAAAAAAATAGGGAGGGGGAAGCATCTTTGTTGTGTTAGTGGCCTAACAAGATTGGGGAGTGAAAGGGCAAGTGATTGATGTTTGAAACATTCAAGCATTCAAGTGACCCATTCGTCTGGTACCCATGTTGTCCCAAGTGCCAAGCTCTTCTGTTGGTTCTGGTAGTTAAGAAAGACACTCTCCAATGGCTGTGCAGGCAGTTTAACTGGAGCCTTGCTAAGTATTTAGGGGAAAGAGCTGGGGAGTGTTCGCCTGGCCTCTCCTCTGCTGTATTATAAACAGTTGTTATCTGAAACAATTGAGAACACAGGAGGAAAAGGCCCAATTACACACCAGGAAGTCTAGCACCCCGTTTTTGGGGAAGGAGGGGGTTGAGAGGGCATTGGGTTTCACTGATTGGGTCTCCATGGCAGACCGGCTGCCCCCCAGGAAGGCCTGGTATTCCTGTCCTCTCCGTGAACCTGCCTGAAAGGGATACAGGAGTTATTGGGTAATCAGGACTTGTCAGCACCTCGGTTATGCAGGATGGTTCAATCCGATAATGTGAATGGAACCTGTAATAGGGCTGATGAAAAGCACTCCAGTTTCAAAAGGGCCTTGAATGATTTTTTGTTCATTTTCTGTTTACATGTAATGTGTTATTGATGTCATTAACTTATAATATGGCAGCTTGTTTCATAGAAAAACCAGGAATTATTCATTCTTTAAAAAAAAAAAAAAAAGGCGAAGAAGAAGAAAGAAAGGAAAAAGGAAAGAAAGAAACCCCGTTACGTGAGGAAAATTGCATTCGAATGCTGCAACTGAAACATATTGATTTTCTGGCACTAGACTTTTTAGATTAAAAATGCCAATACTAAATCCTTTCATGACCTATAGTTCATATGAAGTTCGCATGTCATTTACTATTATTCTGGGGGAAAAAAGCTGAATCTTTAATGAAAACATAGTTGGAAAGAATGTCTGCCGTTTCCACAATTTGCATACCATTATAATAATGCCTGATTATGAGCTAAACATGCTGATAGTGGGATGGGTTGAACATTTTTCTTATTTTAAATCAAAAGCCATTTTTCTATTTGAATTGTCTGCTTGTCTTGGCTCCATCCTTGGTGGGAGCTGTGGATGTTCACTCTTTCGTCGATCAGGCTTGTTAAGGTTGGCACGTTAAGCTACCCATGCTAAGAAAGACACATTCCTTCACATTCTTCTAAGGTCAGAGATCTCTGCACATCTGGTCTTACTGTAGTCCAGAAAAACTGATGCTACCTATTAGTTATTCATCCAATTTAGTTAAGAATTGTAGTACAGTCACATAAGTTCCCGGCATAGTCTTGGTTTTATTGCATGGTTACCATCTCAGAAATCCCTCAGCCAAAAATAAATGCCTCAGTGGCATCTCTGGTTGCAGTTTTTGTTTTCGTACAGTGTGCCATGAGCCAGGTTTGAAAGTTAAGCAAAAATATTTTTTCCAAAATCCCATTTCCTTTTATTATATTCTTCTGTGTTTTCAAGCCATTATCACAAATAGTCATGCTTTGTTCAGAGCATTCTCTACCTCCTACTAAACCAGGGATTATTTAGTTTCTTTGTCTTTGGACAGATACAAGTAGGTCCTATAACATTTTGGCCTCTGTGTTTTTATCACTAGAATGAGGATGAGGCACTCAGAGGTGTAGATTTCTTGGATAAGCAGCTTTCTCTAGCTAGAATCCTTCTCAGTGTCTATAGCAGGGGTTGGCAAACTATGGCGCACAAACCAAATGCTCCCCAACACCTACTTTGACAAGTAAACTTTTATTGCAACACAAGCATGTCCATTTGTTTACATATTTATCAATGGCTGTTTTTGCACTGTAACAGCAAAGTTGAATAGTTGCAATAGAGATCATATAGGTAGCAAAGCCTAAAATATTTACTATCTGGCCCTATACAGAAAAAGTTTTCCAATCCCTGGCTTATGGCATTGTATTCCTCTAAAACAGGGATCCCCAACCTTTTTGGCACCAGGGACTGTTTTCATGGAGACAATTTTTCCACAGACTGGAGTGGGGGGATGGTTTTGGAATAATTCAAGCACATTACATTTATCATGCACTTTATTTCCATTGTTGTTACATTGTAATATATAATGAAATAATTATACAACTCACCATAGTAAAACATCCTCCTAAATTACAATGTCTAAGAGTAGGAACAGCTGCACTTCACTTCAAAGAGTGAGCGCAAGAGTGGGTAGATAGTACAGAATTTAAAATCGTGCATTTTTGAGTGAGAAGGAATCTTAGAAATCACTTAGCCTTAATTCCCAACTGACTGATGTTTGATTCCCACAATAACATTTCTTATGTTGGGGAAACTATTAAATCCCCAAACATGCCATTGTGTATTTTGATAGTTCTGTTAGGAATTCTTCCTTGTATCAAGTACAAATCCATCTCCTTATACGTTCTTTCATTTGGTCATATTCCTATGTCTTGCAATCATACAGACAACTATGAATGTTCTTCAACACAATAATCATTCGGGTATTGAAAATTATTGTTATTTTCTCCCTGTGTGTTTCCTTCTTCAAGTTAGATATTCCAGTTTACTACCTTTGTTCCTCTTATGGTAGAGTATTGAGTCCTTTAACAATCCAGTCATGTTCCCCTGGATGCATTAATCCATCAGGAAATAATGTGATATCCCAGTTGTGGTTCTACCAACATGGAGTTAGGCAGAATTACCACCTCCATCATTCTGGAAGTTGTATTTCTGTTAATGTAAACTAAATTTCGACTCACCTTTGGGGAAAACACACATTACTGTCGATTCAGACTGTGCATGAAATCAACCAAACCCCTTTGTTGATGTATAGAAAAGTATCTTGCCATTTCTCCTAACTTTGTCCTTTATTTGCCCCAGGCATTCCTGTCTGGACTGTGCCCCTATCTTTACAATGGAATCTGATTCCTTAACATCTTTTTTTTTTCCTAGGAAGGAACACAACAAATGTCTCTAATTCTTTCTCTCTTCATCTGTACATATGAAGGGTAGCTTCTTCAGATTGTTTTCTTTTCTCCAACCTACTTTGCTCACTTTAAATGGAAGTAAAGGAGGTGAAAACAAAGATACTTCATGAAAGTCACAACAGCTGTTCTACACTTCTTTCCTACTCTTCTTTTGCCAGCATGGTAGGATTGCCCTTGCCAGCCTCCTGTGGTTGGGCAGGCCATGTGATGAAATCTGGCCGATGACTTTTGAGTGGAAATGATGTGTGTCACTACCAGATCAAGCATTTAGTTGCCAATTTAAAACCCTCCAGTGCTCTCCTTCTCATTGGCATGGTGACCAGTGGCACTTAAGATGGTGGCTGTGTCACTAGGCAGGTCTCAGAGTAAGGTGGTGTGGAGCAGAGTCCCTGCTAACTTATGGATGTGGAGGATGAGTGAGAAATAATTCTTCATTTTTGTAAGTGGTTGAGATTCAGGGGTTTTTCTGCAATATAGCCCAGCCTGTATGACTCATAGTCAGATTTTCTGGGCACTCATTCATTCAACATTGGGCACATTTCTTTTAATACTTACCATGTGAAGAGCACTTGGACTATCACAGTGAACAAAAGTCTTCCCTTCTGGAAATAGAGGGTTTGGGCATTTAATGTAATGGCCACATCAGATGAAAATGTTAAAAGCTACAACACTAGCCATCTGTACTATCTTGGTCCTGTAGTAAAAGCTGTCTTCATTTCTTTCTCTGTGAAAGAGGCCTCCCATAGCTAAAAAAGAGCTTTGCAGATCTGGACCCATTCCTTTTGTCACAGAGTCTCTGTTTATAGTTTTTATTCAATTGACAATAGCTGTAGTATAAAATATGTAGATGTCCCCCAGACATTCCTCATGTTGGTGGCAGACATGACACGTCAGTATACAGGAGTCAGCTGAGGGAAACAGGGCAAGGCTCAGCCAGTCTTTGCACTGTAACAAGATGTTTGTGGAACGGAAATACGGAAAGGAGTATCACTGCCAAGTGGGTTCCATTCTTCATATAAGTGACGGATTTATTTTGCCTTTCAATGAGAATGGCTGTCCCCAGGGCACATATGGTGCATAGACAGTTCAGGCTCATGACACAAACTCTCAAAAACTCCAGGAATGACAGTGGGGGATATGGACACTCAACTGCCCCTGCTCAGCCTCCCGGTTGACCTTCTAAGTAATCCCACTTCCTTGTTCATGTTAGGTAGTTTCAAGTCTCCAAAGAAAAATTCAGGTTAAAACACAACTCATTAATGTTGTACTTGGTTAGAAAAAAGAGTAAAAAAGTATGCGAAAAAATAAATGCTTGTGTTCAAAATGTGAGTTCCTTGAGGGAGATGAGTTGTTTCCTGCAGTGTTAGGGGAAGTGGTTAATGAACTTATTGAACATGAGGCAATCATTTTTGAAATGCCAGAGAGGATGGGGGTAGAATCAGAAATGGAAGAAAAATTAATGTGTTATTTTCTATAAATGGAAAGGGGGAATTTGGGCTAATTACCTTTCTGAAAATTAAGGTTATCATTAAAAATAATATACTGACTTTTCTGCAGATCTTGATAGTTTTCAAAACATGTTCAGATACATCGTTTCGTGGAATTCCCATAACAATGCCGGGAAGTAGGCAGAGTGGATTTTTTATTTTTTTATTTTCATTTTCCAGATAAGGACCTAAGATTTTGAGAAGTTTAAGGACTTGCTCAAGAATACATAACTAATAAGCAGTTACATCAGGACTAAAAACCCTGACCTACTTACTCTGATCTGGTCAAGTAAAGACGAAAAGCAAAGCCTGGGACTTAATAGTGGGTTTGTAAAATGCAATCCATGTAAGAGAGGAGGTATGGCAACGTAATTTAGTGGGCAAAAGAGCTCATTCTGGAGCAGAAATTGTAAATAGGAGCCAGAGGTCATAATCTAGGAGCAGATGAGTTGGCAAAATTGTGGCCCAAACAATATTTGCAAAGTTTTTTCCATTTTTAATAACATTTAAAAATCAGAACATATCACAATAAAAATCTAGATTTCTGACCTATCTTTTACAATCTGCATCCATGGCCTCACTGGGGGACATCCCCACATAGCCACAACAGCAGAAGTTTAGGAGCAGCTGCCCCTCCTGCTGTTGTGGCTATGTGGGGATGTCCCCAAGTGGGGTCATGGATGCAGATTGTAAAAGACAGGTCAGAAATCTAGGTAGACATGAGCTCTCTGGTTCGCCTCAATCTCACCACTCCTTTTTGTCCCTGTCTTGGAGACCAGTGATCAGTTGAAGGTTCTTACCACACTGTGCTGTTGCTTTTCTCCTACCCATCTGTATCACTCGCTGGGTTCTGGAGGCATTTGAATTTGTGTCTTCAAGTCTGGAGACAGCCTCCAGGCTCTATCAATTTCTACTTATATGAATGTAGGCAGATTACTTTCAATCTTAAAGATTCCATTTCTATTTCTATTCTCTATAATAGGGATGATGATGGTGGCACTGTAGTGGATATTTGGGTATTTTTTTTTTTTCCTTCAACATGATTCTTTCCTTTGGAAGTCCCCATCTTACGGGTATAAGGAGGCCCACTTGCTTTTCCAGCCTTCTTAGCATTTATGGTGAATGACCCTGGCTCTTCCAGGGTCATTTGATAAATATAGATTTAAAAGTTAGTGACCCAAATGAACACACATGTGCATGGTTCATCTTGCAAGAGCTACATCAAGTTTCTGGCGACCGTCACGGAAGATGTGTCAGGAGTACCATTCGAAATCCATCGTCAGCATGTTGGCAGTGTGAGCTGTGATGTGTGTGCCAAGTGTAGAGAGCATCCGAGCTTCCCCAACTCCCTGATGTGATGTCAGTGATCATCTCTGATCGTGCAACTTTCACTTCTGGTTCTCTGGCCCTGCCAGAGAATCCGCGAACCCCTTCATATATTGCAGTGATTGTCTTTTGCCTGTTATCTCTCAGATCCCTTCCCCATCTTTCTCCTATTCTACTCTGTGTTGCACAAGGTGACTCTATAATATTCATTTCCCGAGCTCCTGGGTCAGCAGGTTTGCAAGGCCTGAAGTTTATGCAATTTGAGAACCCTCTTTAATGAAAATAAGACAAAGTTATAAATACAAAATTATATACAAAAGGGAATATTTATTTTTCATGAGTAACAAATCACAACAAATTAACAAATTTACTTAGAATAAAAAAAACTAGAAAACATTAAAATTAAATTTTAAAAAATAGCTAGAAAAATAAAATCATATTTTACGGTATTTAAGTGTTGAGATATATCTCATAATTTTTTCCTAGAATTTTTAGCTTGATACTCTTTGAGTATCTCTTTCTATGACAGTAATTTTATATAGAAAAAGAAATATAATTGTCTTTCCTCAGTATGCTGACTTGAATTTACGTTCTATTATTGACAATATGTTTCCATTCATGGCATTATTAATATTATGTAAATTGTTAAGATCATTGTCAATTTTGGGAAAACCCCTATCAAGTTTCTTTCATTGAAAAGCTGTAAGATTTTAAAGCAGCCTAAGTTTCTTGTGTTAGAATCAACAAGTTGGTCATCAATGTCTTGGTGTTAAAAAAAATCCAAGGTGAATGCCAGGTAGAATAGCACATCAATAAAAACCATTTTTTACCTATCTGCATGTCTGGTGGAGCATTTAAAATTCATGCTAGATGTGGAAAAATTCTTAGGGATATGAATCTGATATCTATAGCATCCCCAGCCTTTATACAATAAGTAGTACTAGCAACCACAACCAGTGACTTAAGTCTACACAGAAATTACCAGGAACCACATGTATATATATCCTGCTAGTCAGGAACTAAATGAATCCCCATCTCAACATCCCCTAGCCAGCCCCTGAATAGGGCCCACCTAACTCAAGAAGTATGATGTAGGGGATACCAGGGTACAAAGAGAAGGCAGTTGTAACTATTTGAGTTAAAATACCATATTTTTTCAAATTAAATATATATGACCATGTACACAATTTGCTAGCACTCTGCCCAGGCCTTGGAAGGGGTTAACACAGTGAGAGGCCCAGAAGCTTGAGACTCAGGAATTTTGCTCTCAATCCACTTCTCCCTCCAGCCTGGTTTGGCCAAAAGGAAGTGCTGGAAGAGATGGAGGCCTCCTGGCCTTTTGGATGCAATCATCTCTTCCATTTATTTCTCCAGCCCTAGGCTGGATTGTGCTTCTTGCCGACGTTAACCATCCCATTCAGTTTTTAGATTATCTAAAATATTTATAACTAGTCATATTAAATTTATTCTCTTAGATCACCTAGATTCAGTAGACTAACTGGATCCTAATTCATATTCATTTTTTTGCTTAAAGGAATATGCTTAGAAATATTTGTATATTTCTGAACTTGGCCCAAAGATTTTATACAAATAGATGCCTATTGTCTTTGTAAATTTTTTATGTGAGGAACCTACCTAGCGGAGCCCACAGGTTAATCTGAGGACTGTTATATCTATGTATCTTTATTACATATTTATATAATTCTATCTTTCTGGAGATAGGGACACTTTCCTCTGTAATTGACAGACCACACAAAAGCTGACATATGGTATTAGCGTAAAACTTTAATGGTAGGCGAGCACAATCTAGAACCCCCTAAAAGCACACAATATAATAATACATGCAATAGGACTAAATTATAAAAAATGGTACAAAGTGGTGTCTGTAAATATTTTAAACCAAGTAATCTAGTGGGATTAGAGCAAGGAACAGAAAATGAAATTTTATTTAATTTAGAAAAGCATGCCCTGGGGAAATAATATATAATTCAGATATATCAGGAGAAGAGAAAAGCCAGAATGATACTGATCCTGAAAGAGGATTTAGAATAGTGGCAACAGCAAATTTGGTGTTAGTGCTATAATCAGATGGTAACAATTTTTTAAAGAGCATAAATTGAACTGCAAATTGATGAAAGAATAGCAAATTTAGCTGATGGTAAAAAAACAAAGCAGTATGGATTGGATTGCAGGGGGACTAACAAAATACAATAATGGTGTGATTTTGTACTTTTATATATATTTTTGGTCTTTTTTCGTATTAGAGGCATTTTATAAATAGGACAGATGATTATAAAGGACAGTGAAAATGATTCACATTCTAGAATTTGAGAAGAAACTCTAGAAACTACCTGGTTAACCCTGTCATTGTATAGATGAAGAAATTAGAGCTAGAGAGAATAAATAATTCACACTAGGTCCTTTAGCCAAACAGGGTCCTTTCTTTCCCCTCAGAATTTGGTTTATGTATAAATTTGCAACTCTGTAAATGTTAACTGAGGAAAAATATAACCAACTGATTCTATGATTATAAGTGGTGTAAAAGAACACAATGTTTTTTTTGTTTGTTTGTTTTTTTGTTTTTTTGAGACAGAGTCTCACTGTGTTGCCTGGGCTAGAGTGCCGTGGCATCAGCCTAGCTCACAGCAACCTCAAACTCCTGGGCTCAAGCAATCCTTCTGCCTCAGCCTCCCGAGTAGCTGGGACTACAGGCATGCGCCACCATGCCCAGCTAATTTTTTCTATATATTTTTAGTTGTCTGATTAATTTCTTTCTATTTTTAGTAGAGACGGGGTCTCGCTCTTGCTCAGAGCTAGTCTCAAACTCCTGAGTTCAAACAATCCACCCGCCTCGGCCTCCCAGAGAGCTAGGATTACAGGCGTGAGTCACCGCGCCCGGCCTGAACACAATGTTTTTGCATAGTTGAAAAGAATAATGTAATCATTGGAGAAATCCTATTACAAGAGTAGGTGCCCTGTCTTGTTCTTCACTGTACATTTAGTGCCCACCTTGTGTCTGGCACAGAGAAGGCATTAAATAGATGTTGGATATTCATTAAATGGATCATTGGCTGATGAAGGGATGATTGGCTGGTTGGATGACTGGAAGGGAGGGGAGGGAAAAAGGGGAATGGATGGGTGAGTAACTTTCAAAGGAGAAATTTAAACTGTTCTCTAATTTCCTGAGGCAGTATTGACTATGCCAGTTGTGGGCCATGCTATCTCAGATTGAACACAGCAACGAACACAGTTTTTAATAATCTTGAACAGCTGGGCATAGTGGCTCACGTCTATAATCCTAGCAATCTGGGAGGCCGAGGCGGGAGGATCACTTGAGCTCAGGAGTTCGAGACCAAACTGAGCAAGAGCAAGACCCTGTCTCTACGAAAAATAGGAAAATTAGCCGGGTGTGGTGGCACAAGCCTATAGTCCCAGCTCTTTGGGAGGCTGAGGTGGGAGGATTGCTTGAGCCCAGGAGTTTGAGGTTGCAGTGAGCTATGATGATGCCACTGCATTCTAGCCCAGGCTACAGAGTAAGACTCTGTCTCCAAAACCCAAAAAAATCCTTGAACAGCAAGGGCTTCATATCAGGTAATGTAATAAAGCTAGTCTCATTGCACGATCAAATCTCCAAGACTTGAGATTGCCAAGAGAGGTGTCCAGGAGTGTCAATAGTATGGATAGTAACCATCTACCTGAAATTCTAAACAAGACCTCACTCTCCATGACTAAGTGGACACATACCAAATTTGTGAGGAATCTGAATTATAGAATACAATATTATTGCTTTTAGATGCATATAGGAAGTGGGAGTAGTCTAATAAAATATCTAGAGGAGATCATTGCAGAAAACTATTTTTATCAATTGATAAGAATTTATAATTATCATCTCAGTTATAAGGAAGAAAATGCCTCCTACAAACTTTAGGATGTTTTTAAACAGTTCGCTGGCATAAAAACATTCTCCTAGCACCTCTTTTACACTGTTAATTAGATGTGCAAACCTTTTTCTTCACACTATCCAGCCTGTCTGAATTTTCATAAATTTGGAATTAGTCTGAATTCATGAAGCTTTCTAGGATACTGCTGTTGTTGGAAACAACTGGCATCCCACTGAATAGTTAACTACAGATTTTGAACATGTGTTACTTAGAAAAAGTTTCAGTTGAGCGTGAATTCCTCCAGCAAAGTTTGTCTGTCTCACTGATTAATTGTGTAATTATTAATCCTGTATATTTTTTAAACTAATGAACAGAAAATTAGAGGAAGGTCTGCCATTTTTCTCCCCCTTTCCTCCCTCTCTATGTGTAGCTGAGTTCAGTTACCATCAGCACTAAATTCCATTCAGAGTTCACAGCCGTCGCAATAGCTAGTGCAATTTTAGGTTAAGCATATTTTATCCATAAATTGCTATATTTGGTTCTCGAGTTATTATTGCAGTTCCTTGGGGTACATTTAAATCCACCTTATTGTAATAGATTATGGAATATAGTGGCTAATGTGTCTAATGTAAAATAAATGACTATAATGATTTATGATGCGACATTCAATTTTATTGAACATAAGGATCATTGTACTAAAATGGATGGTGTATTGCTGGTTTAGCATAAAATACTGAATAACATATTCAAGAAAATGAATGGCTTGGCCAGTTCATAATATTCTGCCCCTTCAGCTGAGAGGTCTTTAATAAGCAAGAGTGTCATTACACTTAGAAATATATGTGTAGGTAATCCATTATCTAGAACAATGACAGGGATCTCCTCAAGTCCTTGATAAAGAAGGGACTCTTTAGGAGAAAATGCAAAATTCTTCGGTCTTCCTGGAAGGATGATTTCCATCCAACCACATGGCAACAGTAACAGTGCTTAGCAGAATTGTAAGGGATCCCACATTTAAAAATTATCACTGTGGGACTCTTTTTTGACCTGCAAGAATTTCAGAAAGGCTTTGATTTTTTAGCATTGTCATTGGGCAACATCCTTGATGTCCTTTTCTCTGTGTGTCCATTCACCAACCTTTTATTTTAACTCTTGTAGCAGCCAACATATAGAGTAACTCATGCTCTTTCTCTGAACTTCATGTTTACGTTGGATTACTGAATAATAAGGTATATTTCAGAAGGCCTAATTTAGCTGTTAGTTCTTATTAACTGTGCTACTGAAGATGGTTTTCAGTGATATATTGGGCTAACTTATTTCCACTCTCAGACCTGGGAGATGTAAGGAAATTCTTATATGGCAATTGATGGGTATAGATTAATGATCAAGTTTTATTCTCCAAAAAGGAAAGGAATTGACATGCATATTTTCTGATCTTCTCATCCTGGTGATCCTCTGATCCTGCCCTCACAGCCCCGGGACCCTCCTGGGATACAGTTTGATGACATGGCTAATTCCCATCTGATAACAAAGTCCTTGTGGGGGCACCTTAATAGCATCCATCTCATTCCCTGAAAAGATAACTAGTTTCCCTAGTGTGGAATGGCCATGCTGAGAAGGGGTGAGGGAGTCTGAGGGCTTTGAACCCTACAGTTGCATCATGGGTAAGACCAGCATCAGCTCTGTTACCCATACCCCTCCTCAGCGCGTTCTGAGTGTTGAGTCCTGGGTCATGATGAGAAAGTAATCTGATGATGAAGTGAACACCGAGTTTGTGGAGTTAAGCGGTTTTATGATCCAGAACAGAAAAATGTTGACAGTAGATTCTGTGCTGTGTGAATTTCAGACATTTATTTATTCAGGATACACTGTCAGGCCATTTTTTGGTTATTGTTTTGGAAAGGTGATATGGCCTGGAACTACTCATTATAGAAAATAACTAGCGGTATCTTGATGTCACAACTTAATTTAGGTAATCAAAAGCTTACTGTGAATCAGTCTCTTTTCAGAACAGTGTCAAC
Source organism: Propithecus coquereli (assembly GCF_000956105.1). Classification (NCBI taxonomy): domain Eukaryota; kingdom Metazoa; phylum Chordata; class Mammalia; order Primates; family Indriidae; genus Propithecus; species Propithecus coquereli. Next base: position 2,249,313 of record NW_012146523.1, read on the forward strand.
ATTTTCTCTATAATCAGCAACTAAATATGAAAGTGATAAGGACTATCTTTTTGCTAATGGATGTTTTGCTTTTGGATCTCTTGACACATTGACCAAGGCAAGAGCTGCTGAGATACTTCTCACCCCAAAAGGTCCTCTGATCTCTGCGACCTCCCACCCTGAGTCCCTAACCTTCGGGGTTCCTCTCCACAGAGTATTCTATGTGGTCATTAAAAATTGTCAGAATGCTTTCATAAAGAAAATGAGGGCGTTTTCCTTTTTCCTCACACCTTCACTATTTTCCCTCAAAATATTATAGTAAATGAAAACGGCTCAGAAGGTCTTACCACCGCCCTAAAAGACATTGTTTTCTCTGCATTAGTGCTCTCACGCCAGCTTCAGTTTGGATTCCGGTCTGATCATCTTTGGGACTGATCCACAGAATTGTGACTGCAGAAAAGGAGCATGGCAGGACTGGAACACACCATTTTAGATGAGAGGCCCTTCTGCTCTGATTTCATCACCAGTTCACCAACAGCACTCCCCAGGACTTCCAGCACTTTTCCCTTCTGCCATTTCCTTGCGTTTTAAATTGCTCATCACATCAAATATTTACCTTATTCCTTCTAAATTCTGTGTCTGGCTTCTAGTACCAAAGTAATATTTAGAATCCAGGCTTCCATTTATATGAAGAATTACTGATATTCTCATGTCTCTCAAAAATTGCTAAAGGAGCTTCTTCTGAAACCTGGGATTTACACACACACACACACACACACACACACACACACACATTTTTTAAATAAGCAATATGATTTGGCTTCTTTCCCAGTGAACTCATCCAACAACTTCTTCCTTTAGTCTTGAAGTATATAGTAAGATTCCAGGTAAAGTCTGACGTTCATCACTTAATACTTTCAAAACACTTTGATTTACAGAACAGAGCATTGTACATGGGAAATTTCGAGGTATCCACCCAAGGTAGATATTTAAAAGTGGTTTTTCCCCTTTGTATCTTCCTCCACATGATACTTTGTATAAGTCCATCAAAGGAGCTTTGTGTTTCTCTGTGGGATCACTGTTTTTCCAAGAGTTACAGCTCGAGTGTGGAAATCTGCCTGGGCTTAATAGGCAGACTTTTGAGTCCTAGGCATAATAAATTTGGGACAAGCTTGGAAACCAACAAGGCTATCAAGTGCAGATATTCCTGAGCTAAACAGGACAGATGACCCATTACAAGTAATGTGTGATGCATTTAGACTTTGGGAACTTGACCAAAATGACTTAGACATGTATGGGAAAAAGCCATGGGCGTTTCCTTGGACAGAGGGGTAATGTATCTGCTTCCTTCAAGCCAGAGGAACTGAATATTTATTATACACTGCCTTTTTGTTGACCAAAAAAATTAAAATACAGAGACCAAATGAAAAAAAAATTTAAATTCTGTGTTGAATCCATTCACAGATACCTTGCTCTTTGGTGGGAGGGCTCAGTGCTGTGAAGTTGTAGCTTTACCCCAGAGGGAGATACAGATTCAATGTGATGTCCTCCGAAATAAACAAAAGATGTTTGGGGCATTTGTGGAGGTGGGAAGTTGGAGGAAACATGCTAACTGGATGTGATGATTCTGGAAAAAATTAAAAGATAATAATAGTGAAAGGAAAAAAGTTTGTGAAAAGAAAAGAAAGACAAATAAGGGAGGACATTCTTTCCATATAATAAAATGCATTATAAGCAAAAGCAATCAAAATAATGAGTTAGTGGAATAGCAAGATGAATGGTGCAGCATTGAGTCTGGAGATAGTCCCAAATACATATGGAACTCATTACATGAAGTGGCCATTTAAATGAGTGGTGAAAAGATGTACTGTTTAATAAATGTTAGGGGGAAAAATAAAACAAGCTTCCTACCTCATTCCTTCCAACAAAATAAACTTCAGATAAACAATAGAAGGATAAATGACAGTGATGAAAAAAAGAAAAAGAGTTGACACTGCAAAATTCCAAACAAAAAAAAAAGGAAAGACTTTTCTAATAGTGATGTGAAATGCAAGAGCTGTAAAATAAAATGTGGATATATTTGACCACAAAACAAAATTAAGTTCTCATCCAAAGTCAAAAGACAAACAATGAACTAGCAGTATGAGATATTTGCAATACATGCTACTGTTTCTAAGATGTGATTTTCTTATGGAGCCAAGTACATTCCTTCCTATATGAATATATACACAGACACACATATATATACAAATACACATACACCATTTTAATTTCTCCAAATAGATTCCTAATATTTATGTGCTCTGGAAGGAGAATAGCAAATTTTTACCATAGCTTTGGGGCAATCTTTTATTAAATATAATATTATAATTGTATGTTTATTATAGCATAAGCATGTATTATTTTTATAAACAAAAACTAAAACCTGCGTTGACACTGTGTTTAACTCTGAATGATCCATAAGTCAGTGGTTCTCAGTTTTTTGGAGACAAAGACTCCTTTAAGAACCAGAAGCTGTGGACTCTGTCCTTTCACAGGTACACATTTGTACAGATACCCAAAATACTATGCAAGTTACAAATCTCTGCTCTCAAAATAGTTCTTCTAAAGTGAGTTAGGTATCTATTGCTGCATAACAAACTAACCCCAAGCTTAGTTGCTTAAAACAAGAACCATTTTATTGTTTATTGATTTTGTGTGTCAAAAATTCTGGCAGGACTTGGCATGTACAGCTTGTCTCTGCTTCAGCTGAGGCTGTCTGCACATTACTCGGGTCAAAAGCTCCAAGAGGGCCTTATGTACATGTTTGGGTCCCTGGTCCTATCTGTGGGCTAGGGTGCCTCAGTGCTCTTTTATTGGCCCCTCTCTCCAACAGAATAGCCTGGGCTTACATGGGCTCATCCTGGGGGGCTTAAGGCAGAAGTGGAAGCCATGTGATCTCTGAGGACCTGGGCCCAGCAATCACACAGAGCACTGTCACCACATTCTGTTAGTCAGCGGAAGTCATAGGGCCAGCCTGGATCCAAGGGGAAATGGACTGGAGTGGGGAGGAATGGCACAGTCATGTTGCATGTGGGATGGGAGGGGTTGCTGTGGCCATTTTTAGAACAATCTACCACGATGTCCTTCTCTGAAAATGTGCCACTTACAGCCAACAGACGAATTTGCTCATTTGTGCCCTAGCATTCATGCTCAACAAAACATAGTAATTTAAGGGTGACTATAAAATGTAATAGTAGTCTACTCAATTTAAATGCCCAAGGGGTTTTGGCAACTTATTCGAAATCCCCCAAAATAAAATAAAAACTATGAATGTATGCATGGAATGGGAAAGTAGATGTATTTCATCTGCTTTGAGAAGAAATATTTTGTCCATAACTTAGAAAGCTCTAGTTTGAGAACTTTTCAGAAATCCCCTGCTGTCCTGGATAATGAAGGGTCACCTGTTTTTATGCTGGCCCGTCATGCCCACACCAAGAGGAAGAGCTGGAGGAACACACACATTATGCCCCTAAAATGGATGAACATAGTGATAAGATTGAGAAATTAAACCAAGTTTATGATGCCAAAGCCCAAGAGGATGTCCAGTTAAATGTGGTAAGTTTAAGGACGAGTTCGTCTCCCTTCTAATACACCACTCACACACTGGTCCCTCATTCTTAAATGACAATAGGCATCAAGCTTCACCAAGCATATGGGGAAAGCTTTTGATAAACTAGAGAGCAAAAATGAACAAAAAATGAAACTGAAGGAAATAGAGATAATAAAGGAAATGGAAGAAAATAATGAGAATTACTAATTTGTAGTCTCAGATAAATGAGGAGATGTATATTAATAAGGAAGAAACAGGAAAGAAAGGAGAAAGAGCTCTCGGAAATAAAGATAAAATTGCCAACGTGAAACAAGACGTTAAATGCAAATTTTCTTGTGGACTCAGTTTTAGCTAAGTTCAAGATGAACAGATTCCAGATCACCTGTTAGTCCATGCGAGACAACGTGAGGCTGGCTTTGCAACCCTTGTCGTCACCCACCTTAAGCATCTGTGAGAGAAGATAAGGAGATGTATTGAAGGGAGGCCAGTAGTGAGAATTCCGTACAGAGAGTTGCCAGTGTGCTCTTTGTTGCTCATCTCCTTCTGGGAAAAGTAAGAGGATTGCTCCCCATACCCATAAGTGAAGTGAGTCAATTTTGGAGAAACACTTAAAGATATTGCCATATATCTCCTTAAAATTCTTAGGAGCAGAATGATTAGTATCTAACTCGACCTGAAAAAGTCAAAAGTGGGTGGGAGGCTGTCTGGGGCAGCCCCTAAGAGCAGAACAAAGAGAAAGGGGTGCAGGGAGGGCTCATTGCATCCCACTGACAGTTACGGGGTGCATGTGGAAACCACGGAAAGGAGCAGAAATTAAGTCATCCTGAAACGGACCCCTGGAAAGGCAAGATGTTCCCAATTGTCCATTGAGATAATTGTTAATTAAGATTATTTTTAGTACCTGGAAATGGCCCAAGTTCCTTTCAAGGTCAAGAAGATATTCAAAACAATATGGTTGACGGGCTGTGGTATTAAAAATTAAATAACTTCTTTATTTTATTTACACCTTACAAGTCCAACTATTTTTCAACAAACTTGCATTTGTGATTTCCGTGTTCTGTAGCATCTCCTTGGTGCATCTGTTGGTACCCCCTGTTTTCAGCCCCTGGAGTCTCTCATGAGACACTGAGACAATCAGAAAAGTCACAGTAAATGTCCTTTTATGGAAGTGAAAATATTTAATAAATAGGCCGGACGGCAATATCAAGAAATGTAGCATAAAATGACAAAGGGATTATAAAATGGGAGGGGGTAGGGAGGATAGAGTTAGATCAACCCAGAGGGTTTAATATTTGACAATTAGGAATTCCAGAAAGAGACAAGAGAAAATGGATAGAAGAAAATTATTTCAAGAAAAAGAAGAAGAAGAAGAAAGAAAAGTTTCTAAGAACTGAAGAATATAAAGTTTCAGATGGAAGGGTACAGCTCTGTAGATCCACACCAAGGAATACTACTGGGATATTTCAGAATAACAGATATAACAAGGACTCAAAAAGCATCCAAAAAGGAGGGGGAAAAGTCATAATCAAAGCAGTTAGAATAACAAAGACATAAGACTTTTTAATGGCTATATTTGAAGAGAGAAAAACATAAAAGCAATATTTTTATAATTCTGAGAGAAGATTATTTTCAACCTAGAATTCTATACCTGCCTAAATTTTTAATCAAGTTTGAGCATGTAATAAAGACATGTTCAGATATGCAAGGCTCAGAATCTTTCACTCCCCTACACTCTTTCCTAACCTGATCCTTGAGGTTTGGCTTCAGCCAAATGAGACAGTTAACTCTGAAACAGAAAAGGATCCATGAAACCAAATATCCAACACAGGAAATCAGAAATGTAAAGCAATATCCAGGTCTTAGAAAGGAAAAATCCCACATGACAGCTGTACTATGAAAGAAACAAGTTCAGATCCAAAAACATGTAATTGGTACATTATCTGGTCTGTTTGACTATGGGAAAATAATAAGGGGGCATATGAAAGAAAATTAAGAATGGGTATACAGAAAACTAAGCAAATTTAAAAAGACAAGCCACTGTGAACTTGCAGAAAAATTAGCATTTGTACAAGAAATGAAAGTACCCTACTTGGCTCTGCAGTATTTATAAATACTATTGATTTAACTTTACCAGGAATTACAAATATTCTTAATGTATCAGTAGAAATATATTTTTTAAGTGAGATGAGAAGGAGAATGGTATCAGAAAGCTAGATCTTCATGTCCCATAAAGGATATCAATATATAAAGCATAAAATTGATATATGAAGAAACAGCAATATGAGACTTTCAGCAATCTGGAGATCACAATAAACGACTAAGAGATCTAAGTGGTTGCTTTTGAAAAGTGGAATGGGGAAGGGAAGGAAGTGGGAGTTCAGGGATGTTGAGGGGGAATTTTTTTTAAATTGTTAGATGTCTTTTGTCACTATTTTATCTTTATGTACATATGTTGCTTTGACAAAGAAATGAAAAAGAAGCTAAAGAATATTCATCATGGCTTGATTCAGTTTAAACCCACATTATTTATTGGTCACCTTCTTTTCTCAGATCATTGTGACTTGTAGGAGACTTGAAGATAAAACACAATCATGCTCCTTGTAGGCTTATCGAGGGAGGGAGAGAGACAGGGCACTGGGGGACCGAAGAACATGGCCTCTCATGTCAGACACGGGTGTGAGTTCCAGCCTCTGCCCAGGCTGGCTGGCTGGGCAACCTCTCTGTGCCTCTGTTTCCTGTGCTATAATATTGGGATGGTAAGAGAACAAGCATATTGTGTAGGTTTGGTGGGGGGGCTTAAAAGGGTGAGCGGGTGTCCAGTGGGTGCTTCAGTGCCTAGAACAGACTAATTGTTCAAGAAGCAACAGTTACCACGCTATTTTAATTAATAACACATATATCACGAAACGGTGAGCACAATGTTAGAAGGCCACGCAAAGTGCGTAGGAGGCAGAGCCCATGGATTTTTAAAACTGATTCTCAGATGAAAACAATTATAAGTACAGGCTGATGATTATGAACTGAAAAGCTTTGCCGAGGCCATGCCCCGTGTGACAGACTTCTGAAGCCCAGCATGTTGGCGTGTATTTTCTTGGCTTCTGTCTCCTGCATTGTGTATGTCAGGCCAGGCCTGGCACTTCATTACCTTCTTTGGCTCCACAGTTCCATCATGCAGCCACCTCTTAAGTTTTCTGCCCTAGGGTAACTGCTAACAGCATTCACCCCATCTTCTGGCTGTCAGCTGGAAGGCCACCATGAGTTCACTTCCTGAGAGGGGCCCTGCTGGAGACCAGATAACCCGGCCGAATGGCCAGAATCCCACGGGTTTACTTTCTGCAGACAGGGAAACGTGGAGCTTCTGCCTCTGACGATCTCATCTATTATGATCTCTGCTATATTCTGTTATTGGACTGATATTTTGTCACCTATGTGACCAGGGAACAGACCACAGGAAAGCACAGTACAAAGTGTGAAGCATCCAAATGCAGAAAATCTGTTGGAATATGTAGCAGCATAGCCATACATAAATTCTCAAAGTCTAATAAACATTTCATTTATTTGAGTATTATTCAGCCTGTAAAACAGAAGTTTTAAAAATATCCCAAACATGCTATGATCTTAAGAAAGAAGAAAATAGGAAATAAAATTATGTGTTCCATATGATCTTTTCTATGTAAGAAGGAAAAAAAGACAACTGGAAGGAAATGTTAAGAGAGATCATTCTGGGTTCAGAGATTGAGTAGGTTTTATTTGCCTCCTTATACTTTTTATAGAGAAAGTCTATTATTTTTTCATGAGAAAAATGTATGATTTAAAAATTAGTAATCTCAAGATAAATAGCACAATTAAATTTAATTCCACAAATACTTGAATACTTATTATTTTCTAATACTGCATTACATGCTTTTAGTATTCAACACACTTTGGTAATGACATGTATTTTATTTATTTAGTATTAAGCTTAATGTCTTACAATTGTCATATTTCCTCAGTAGATTTTAAATGTCTTGTAGGCAAAAAACAAGTGTTAGACTTCTCTGTAATGCAAGTGCCTGGCCCAATTCTTTGATATTAAGTGCTTATAAATATCTCAGCTTTGGACAGAGAGAGTGGGTGATGTTCCTTCCTCTCTGCCCACCGACTTAGGATACTTGGAACAAATTCTCAACAATGACAGGACCCATTTGGACAATTACTGCCACCTCTCTCATTACCTGGACCTCCACTGAACTGTTCCTAAGTTTATTGCCAATTACCTAAAGGTTAATGTGACCAAGCAATACCAGGAGAATTGGGGTTTTTCTGAGAAATGGTCTGTATCGCATTATGTTCGGGATGAGAGGGTGTGATTGACAATGTAGAACTGCTCACTTGGGAGGCCCAAAGTGTCCTGCCGCATTCCTCTCCGAGTAGTGTCCTGCTCTGTGAAGCTTAGGAGAGGAAATTCAAAGGACAAGGACTTAAACGAAGCTGGGCAGTGTGTGTGCATGCATTCAACTATATTGGAATCATGATGGATGCAGTAACGAACAAACCCCTGCCCTCAAGGAAATTACATTTTATATTCTAATAGAGCTAAACTCCAGCAGATCACGATCTATTAGAGTGAGATGTCATTGAAAAGTGAGCGCTTGGGGGCCTGTACTAAATCAGAAGAGGCAGAAATTAGAAATGCACATTTTACTCTTATGTAAATATGTCAACCACTGTCACCACGATCCTGTTCCTTACCCAATATATTTTAAGTTTTTGGGGTAAACACAAAAACTTAAAAAATATTCACTACAGAATAGCATGGCAAATCATTCCATGTATCAACAATAATAAAGGCCTTTTTTAGGAATGTGATTCTCCAATTCCGAATCCTCATCACCACCATTGTAACTAATATAGGAAGCATTTAGTTCTTCAGAGAGAATTAACAGCATTTATTTTAAAAGTTCCTCAATCTGGTGGAAGACCTAATCTTGCAGGGGCTTTAGCAAGAGCCCCAGTTGGCCTCCCTTCCTACACTCTCACTCGCATTCACTCTGCCGAGGACACTGGACTTCTCGATGTGACAGGAACACACCAAGATCATCCCCACTTCAAGGCTTGCACTCTCATTGCTCTTTCTGCCTGGAAAGTTCTTCCACCAAATCTTGACATGCCTCTCCCCGTCACGTTTTTTGGTTCTTTATTCAGACATCGCCTCCTTGCAAAGGCCTTCTCTAACCACCCTCGTGAAGATATCCCAGGCCCCTCTAACCCCTTACTTTGCTTTATTTTTTTATAATACTTACCATTACCTGAAATTATAAATACATATCTAGTGTTCCCCTAGAATGTGAGTTCCAAGAGTACGGGTTTCTTGTTTGCCCTCTTTCCCTCCACGTCCCTAGAGCCTAGAAGGGTAGATGGTATAAAGAGGGCACTCCATAAATACTCGCTGAATGAATAAACGAATGAGTTTAGTTTACCTAGAGAGAACAATTGAAAGCACAAGAAAATTAGATCTAAAAATTTTAAGTTCTCTCTACAAATACTCAACCCTGTATCTTTCATTGATCCACAGGCTTCAGAATGAAATCACCACTATTAAGCACTACAACACACACACACACACACACACACACACATACACACACACACACAGAGAATTATACAAAGTATCAAAACAAAAAAAGCTTCCTGGGACCCATGAGCTATATTTTGGTCATGTAGAGGATAAAAGCCATAATTTCCAAACCTAGCAAACTTTTGTGTTTCAGCTCCTTTGGCAGCAGTCATCCCATGGGAAAACTAGAGATAACATCTAGAGGCTGTGTTTACCAAGAGGATGCTCTGGTCTGGAAGTCCCCTGGCTATTGTCACACTGTTTGTTTTTCATGATTGGAATGTGTGGCACTATTGGAGGGTGGGCTGATGTCTAAATTGAATGGGTGAAGAGAAACAGAGAGACGCTGTCTTTTTGCCACCTTTGTAGATAGGCGGCTGGGGAGTCTATGTACCGAATTACCCGCTGTCAATTATTGATGGGTTTGTCTGGAATCATTTACACTCTCTAGTTACTTTGACATGTGGCCAAAAGGCTGTTGCCAGCCTGCTAGGAACCTCCCTTTTATCCATAGGAAAGTTCAAAAGAAAAGACTCAACAAACCAAATTCACTGTATAAGCTTCTATGGATTTCTGGAAGACTCAGGACAAACTGATAATTCATAAGAGTGTAAGTCATTCATTCCTTTTATATTTAATTTTGCCCAGGAAAATAAGGGTGATATTCATCAGTTTGCACTAATATAACTCTACTGGTTATTGAAATACTTATGTACCACTTGGTAAGTGGCCACTATCCTGACCCCACCCCCACCATCAGGGTCCCCTGGGTTTTCCCACAAGAACCCCTTACCAGACCTTCCCAAATCACCACTAAAACGTAATGCCTGGCACAGTAGGGGGCCTTTAGGAACAGGTCTGTGAGAGAATCACTGAGGTCCATATAGTAAATATTTTTTTACCACTCCACCCGAGACTGTAATAGCAATAAAACTTTCATTTGAAAGTTGTGTCCTTCGTAACAAATCCAAGGCTAGCTTAACAGAAATGGAAGTCACATACTGAAAATATTAAACTGTTTTGAAACACCCTAAAGGAGAATGTTCCCAGGATCTAATTCTTTTGCCTTGCCCTACGAAAACAAATCTCACACCCTTTGCCTAATATGAGAGCATTTCCAAAGAAAGGACGTTCTCGTTTTAACACACGTGCCCACAAACACACAGGGATCGCGCTCTCTCTCCCTCTCTCCCTCTCTCCCTCCTTCCTGTATTATAGCCATGGCTGGGGTAGATGAGTCAGCTGTATTACATTCCCAGGCTCCGTAGCATTGCACTTCCCGAGAAGATCTGAGGACTGGGTCCAGCTAACCACGTATACTGCAACCCTTGGCAACCTGTTCATTTTCTGGGAAAGAAGTTAGTCCTCAACAGCTTCCACGTAACTTCATGAATCTCACATAACTCTGACCACAGTTTCTGTGCTGTGATTTAGACAATTTCTCAGAAATAAATAAGAGCCCCCCTGTGGAGACAACCATGAGCTTGGGGCATGCAGGAAGTCCTGAATCAGTTTCAAGGCCCCTGCACAGGCCTCGGAAAAAGAAGACCTCCAACCTACTAGCTATTGGTAAGGGAGCGCATAAAGCAAGAGAGAACACTTAGGACAAATGTCATTGACATTGAAGTGAAAGACCCGCTGACATGTTTCTTCCTCTGAAGACGAGTGAGGAGCTTGGTGCTGATCTACTCCGTCATTACACTGGGCTGATTCTGAAGGACTAATAGAAGAAAAAGGGCTGACTTTATTGTACTACTGTGCTTACCTCCTTACATTGTTTTAGTGATTTTTATTCCTACAGGGAGCTCCCTTGATGAGTTGCTTTTGCCTCCATGGGATTTTAGGTACAATTTCCCAATCACTTGAGTTCTAGATTTAACCATCCCTCCATTCTAAGCCCTGTTTTCTTTAAAATTTCAAGTATGTTCTTCAGTTCACAAGGGATCAGTTCACCATCAGGCTCCCTTTTGTAGAAAAAGGAAATAGAAATGCATGTTCTTATCCGTCCTTACGCCTCTGGTTTTATTTTACAAGCAGCTTGGACATGTGAATTAATGTGTGGTTCTGACCAAAACAAAACATTATTTAGGAAGCAAGAGAGGACTTTTTTTTTTTTTTTCACTTAAAGTATCTGGCTGTACAAAGCAGGAAAGAAATACTTTGCCTCACTTCAGCTTTCCTGACTTGGCAGTTGACTTGGCTAGACAGGTAATAAACAGAGATTTTAGGGGGAAACTCCATCTGGGGGGTGGGGGTAAGGAACAAGAAGAAAGTAGGTAAAAGTCTAGCAAGAAATTTTAGGGAGGCTCTCACTTTGTGGGTGCTATTGACAGAGCCTGAAGCAAAGAAAATCAAGTCTCAATTTATTCAGCAAGTAATTATGAAGAATCAAGGTTGATGGAATGTCCACTTCAGGTGCATGTTGTCTGAGTAAGTGTGGAATCATGGTCATTAATCATTTAGTATCGGAATTAGCATCAATCAAATCTTTTGCAGATATTCTCTCTATAGCCTCTTAGGTGCTGAACTGTGAGCTAAATAGGCATTATCCTTGCCTCTCAATCTGTTTTCATTTGAAAGGACATTCAGCCAACAGAAAATAATTGATTGAACACTCAGCTTCTACAACTCCTTCTATATTGTACCTGAGTGAAGTAAGAGAATGAGTTCTTGGAGACTACAGGTCTTCCCTTACTCATATTTGAACCTGTGGCATCTAGGACAGTGCCTAGCAGTGCTCGAAAGATAGAAAGAAGTACCGAAGACGTCCATAAAGTCTGGAAACAGGTGCATAGACATAACGTTATCATGGACATCTTCAATCTGTGAAGAAGTGAAATAACTATGTTTCCATACTTCATGGACACCCTGTAGGTTGTGAAATGCTAAGTAGTAAAAGGTCATGGACTTACTGTTTATTCAGGGTGGGAACCAGAGGGAATTCGCCACCTATTTTTCAGTTATTTGGCAAAGACTTCCTAGAAAAAGTAATTTGTGAAGCTCTTTGAATAAAGCAAGAGGGCTTAAAAAGATACCAAAGGAAGGGGTTGGGGTGGACACTGAACAGGAATGGATGATCTCTCTGTGATGTGACTGAGTCCCCTAGTCATCTTCCATCTTTAAATCAGTGGTGCTCAACTGGTGACAATTTTGTTAACATTTAGAGCTATTTTGGGTTGTCACAACTGGGAGGGGAAAGTTACTGGCATCTAGTGAGCAGAGGCCAAGATGCTGCTAAGCATCCTAACAGTGTGCAACCTGCCCCCTCCTCCACCCCACAGCAAAGAGCTAGCTGACCCAAAGTGTCAAAAGTGCTGAGGCTTAGACGCCCCAGTTTCAGTGCATGTTGGGGATGCTTTTCCTGACACACCTCACATTGTGCTAATTGCCTGCAACATCCTCATTTTACCTTGTACTTCCCCTCCGTAGCATCTATCACAATTGTAATTCAATATATCTGTCTCTTTCACAAAATCCAAACTCCATAGAAGAAGAAACTGTGCATCTCATTCACCACTGCTGTCCTAGTATCTATTACAATGCCCGACACGGAGTAGACGCTTAATGAATAATTGTTGAAGAAATGAATCAAGAAATGACTAATATTGGAAAATAAGCAAAAAAAGAAACTCAGATTGTTAAGTAGAGCTGTAGTTCATCAATCAATTGAAGTTGGTCAGGTGGTCTTGGATTTCTCTGTTTCAGTTCAAGAAAGTGATGAGTTCAGCCATGAAATGAAGGGAAGGTAGAGAACTAAAACTCATCTGTGTATACACTTTTAATGTATAGCTTTTCTGAAATACTTGAACATTTTAAAGGAACTTGGATGTCAACCATGACAAAAAATCTTTGGGAGTTGAACCAGGTTGATCTTGTGGCAAAGACTCCTCATCGACTGCCAGGACATCCATTCAGGCTCACTTTATCACCCTCTCCTACGACCACGTGACACCATTCTGGTCAATGGGATAAAAAGGAGATCTGCTGAGACAGGAGTCCTGGAAACACTTTTGCTTTCCTGATAAAAGGGATAACAAAACAAGGCAAAACAAGCGCCAACCTTCTTTTTTCTCCTCATTGGAACCAACATCAATCAGCAAACCACCAACACCTGGACTAATTATTAAATGAGAAAAGTAACCCCCATCTGTTTAAGCCTCTGTGGTTAGGTTTTCTCTTACCTGCAGCTGAAAACAGTCCTACCTGATGAATCATTCTCCTGCCTTGGTAGCTCATCTTTCTCCATGGTCTTTTTAATGATGCAAGGGCAGAAATAGAGATGGTAGCTAGCACAGCGTGACCTGGGCTTAATCTCATCTGAAGCACAAAGTAAGTAGAAGAATCTAAGGTAGTAGAGGTTGGGGCCTTGAAAAATTAGTGGTGGAGCCCAATGCTACTTTGTGGTGAGCACAATAGAGGTGCCAGAGCTCATGGTTTAAGAGGGGAAAAATCCAGATACTCATGATGCAAGGTGGACCTGGCTGACCTCCCATTTGCATTTTGCAGGCACTTTTTTTTTTCTCAGTAGTCAGGGGGCGGTTAGAAAATGAGAATTTCAGATGCAGTTTTAAAGATTCTGCATGGAGGGAAAAACCTTAGTACAAAGTGTCTATTCGACAAACTCTTGTGAATATGGGCTTCATAAAAGTTCTGCCTCCCTCTGCTTTGTCTCCATTCTTGTCCACTAGGCTGTGAGAATCTTGGAGATGAGGACTGTGTCTTGTTGCTGTTAGTGTCTCTGATCCCAGCACAGCGCTCTGCCTGTAGGATACTCTCAGCCAGTAGCTTCCCAACTGAACATTTAGACTTTTCTCTGTCTTAGTCTTTCAAGTGCACAGTTGTAAAAAAGAAGAGACATAATTAAAGTCTGGAGGAGGAGCTTAGTTTCATTTCTTTCCCTCATCTTTTTTTTTTTTTTCCCCATCATCTCGAGAAGTAGTTCCTATACATTGAATAGAAGAGAACATGGAGCCCCGAATTAGGGAAAATCCTTAAGAGAAAAAATTTATTTAAGAAAGGAATATTTTGAACAGGGAAATTTCTAAAATTATATTCCTCAGAACCCAGTTCCTATAAAGAAATAAGGACTTTAGTTTGGGCAATACTAGCTTAAATAGTTACAGTCTTTAATATGCTAGTGTGTGCTAAGTCTTTCCAAGAGGTATATGGTTTGTTATTCTTCAGATCCCTGTTTAACTATGTAACCCAAAAAGGGTTGCAGGACAAAAAATCATGAAAGAATGATTATTCAATTATTCGCTCACTTGTGGCAAAGTCTGAGAACTGCTGTTTTAGGTCGTAGGGCTTATAATGAGAATAAAGGGGCATATGGGTAGAAAGAACTAAAAGGAAAGGAGATGGCAGTTCAGAAAATGGGGAATTCAAGCAGATGGAAAGACACAGGAGTTACACCAGGAAAGTCTGAGTTTCATGCCTGCCACGACAGTCTCTAAGTGAGTGGCTTAGCATGGAGACCGAAGAAAGTCTGGTGGCAGCAGCTTTAAGCAAATAGTCAGGAGCCTGGCAATATATTCCAGAAACTGTAACTGACATGAATCACTTCTCTAAACTGATTGCCCCAGGGGTAATAGGGTGATTAAACTCTTCACTTCTTTTATCACGCAGTCATATTTGAAATGAGTTAAAAGCTAAGTTGATTGAGAACGTTTGAGTCAAGAACAGAGTCAAAGAACACGCAGGAGAAGATTTGGGACTTTGTAAAAAAAAAAAAAAAGTTTAGTTTTGTTTGAGGCCACTGAGAATCTTGGGCAAGTTTTCATACTAAAAAATCAAGAACAATTAGTTTTTTTTAAACTTATCTGGCAAAAGGGAAGAACAATTAATTTCTAAGTAGTGTTTATGTCTGAGAGATTTACAAGTCGTTGGGCTAATAAACAAAAATGAAATAACTTATCAGAATGCACCTGTGTCAAAGCAGTACATTGATCGAGGATCAAGCCTACCATTCATGCTTCAGTAGTGTTGAGTTTGATATCTGTTGACAAATTTTAAAGTTCAAATAAACAAACACATGGTTTTTCCCTTTGACTGAATTTAAAAGCTCCAAGATGAGAACCCTAAAGCCATAAACATTTACACAGCTTGGCAAGCTCCTCATTATGTAAATACTTTGTGAAAACAACTTTGGTCCATAAAGTATTAATGCTATTTGATAAAAATCAGTTTTTGTTTGGTGTGTCTTTTGAAGCTAGTGTAACTCCTGGTTATTCTATATGACTATAAAAGCTTTTTGGAATCAAATCCTAATCCCAACATGTTTTTCTTGTTCATTTAAACCTTTTATATACATGTGGGAGCCAGAGAGAGTGGAAAGCTTTTAGGGTTTAAGCTTAAATTGTCATTCTCATGCATGCTCTCTGAAAAGTATTTGGCATGTTTGTACTTGTAAGTTAAAATATACATTTATGTTTTTAAGCATTTTCTTCTTCTCTTTATGCTTGTTTATTTGGTTTACAAATACAAACTGTCTTATAATGAGAAAGCAGACATGCTGAAGTTTGGATTGTTTGACTTACCACCTTGTAGAAAATATCTGTGGGTGTTGATTTTCTAGGTTGGCCCCTGACTCGAGCTTTCAAAGAGAAGAAGTGTTCTCAACCCAAACTCAATAGTATTACTACTACCATTGCCCTACCCCCAGGAGCATAAAGAGTCTAAATAGCATTCACAAAAGCTGTTTGTTCAGTGCTGTAGGAGTCAATTTTGGAAAATTTTTGTTTTTTGTCATAAAAAAGAAGCAACTGAGGCTGCTAAGCAGAAATTCACAGCATTTTATTATTTATGGTTATTATGCCCAATAATCCCAATAATCCCAATAATATTGGCAGATAGGGTTACACTATAAGAAATTCATCAAAGGACTAAATTTAAAGGGATTCAAGAAAAGCTAAAAAGATATTTTTAATACCATAAAGCTAAAGATTGAAGTATTTGCTTCTCAGAAGGTGATTGTGTGTGAAATGAACTGTATCTGTTAGCTTTTGCTGCCTAAGAAACACCTCTGAGACTTATTGCTTAAAACAGGCACCATTAAGGCCGGGCACAGTGGCTCACGCCTGTAATCCTAGCTCTCTGGGAGGCCGAGGCGGGCGGATTGTTTGAGCTCAGGAGTTCGAAACCAGCCTGAGCAAGAGCGAGACCCCGTCTCTACTAAAAATAGAAAGAAATTAATTGGACAACTAAAAATATATAGAAAAAAAAATTAGCCGGGCATGGTGGTGCATGCCTGTAGTCCCAGCTACTTGGGAGGCTGAGGCAGGAGGATCGCTTGAGCCCAGGAGTTTGAGGTTGCTGTGAGCTAGGACGCCACGGCACTCTAGCCCAGGCAATACAGTGAGACTCTGTCTCAAAAAAAACAAAACAAAAAAACAAACAAAAAAAACAAGCACCATTAAATATATACAATTACCAGATGTCAATTAAAAAAATAAATAAAAACAAAACAACTCCCATTGAGTTAGCTCATGATTCTCAGGTCTGTAGTTTGGGGTTGGCTCTCTTATGTTCTGGGCTGAGGTTGACTGATCTCAGCGGGATTCGCTCAGGTATCTGGTGGGTTAGTTGTGGATTTTCTGGTCTAGGATGGCCAAGGCAAGGACAGCTGAGGCCTCTCTCCACGTGGTCTCTCAGCCTTATCCTTATTCAGATACAACTTCCATATCTTTTCCATTTATTTTTAATCTCTCAATGTCTCCAAATTTCTTTTGTCATTTCCCTAATCTGGATCATATGAGAACATCTCCAGAGGCAACACCTTCCATCTAGGTTGCCTGGGTTTTCTTGAGACAGGGAGTAGAGAGAAAGCCAACATTTCTCCTGACTTATTTTTAATAACCTTTAGGGTTATTGTATTTGTGTCTTTTATGGTCATCAGCTCCAAATGCTTTCAGGAAGGAACCACAGTCCAAACAAAACTAATTAATTAATTAGACGGTCAAATGATTAAAAATTGATGGCTAAATGAATTAGCATTTTTATTGAATTTATTGCTTTTTATTTCTACTCCTCGTTTCCTGTATGTCTCAGATGAGCTCACCAGTCCCAGCAATTTTGTCCTTAGAAAGTTCATCTGATGGCAAATGTGGGACATCACTTCAACTCTGCAGCCACTGCAGAATGTGCCCTGATTGTCCTCACCAATTAATCAGGAAGCTCAAAGTGACTGATTGCTGCCTCTGTCAACACAGGATGTTTTGACACAGCTGTTTGGACAAGGCTGTTTGAGGCCCCCTACCAGGCTCGCTGGCATTTGGGAAGGGGACATGCCCAAGGGTCAAGGTTTGAAAGCAGCCACTCATCTCTCATCAAACAGCGAATGCTCAAATGCATATTGGGGCATCTGCCCTGTGAGAGGCTCCCAAAGAGAGACTCTGCTGAGCAAAATTGGTGCCAGCTCTGTCCTCATGGGCTATGTATAGCCAAGTTAGTAAGAGGCTTCTTCTTTAGTGATCTCCCAAATAGGTACACAGACTCTAATGAATGTTGTGAAGAGAAAGCATTGGGAATATAGGCTGAAGGAGAGGGAAGAAGGTTTAAAATTGTGGTGGCTGAGAATGAAGGAGCAGGTTCACAAGGAAAACATGCTAGATTACCAGATGGTAAAACTGACACCAGGAATTTCCCCCCAGTAAGGTTCAGCTGTCCAGATGCACAGCCTAAAAAATAGGACAAGTGGATACATCCAAGTTGGCTGGCTTCATCCTGGTCGGATCTGATGAAATTATTAGGATGCAAGAGGGTTTAAAGGATGGTAAGGGAGTTCTAAAATGAAGGTATGTGGAATGAAAGCTCGGTAATGTAAGGGGAAATTTGTTGAGGCTGCCTAGCCTGCATGGCAGACATGACTACCGATCCTGAGCCTTGAAGAGGTAGAGCTGACAATCCTGACCTACGATATATCCCGTCTAAAGGTAGTCATCGCCACTCACCTGGAAATGATCCTTGATGATGGTGTTCTAGAAGATTATCAATCATATGTAACAAAGAAAATTGCCTTTAAGCACACTTAGATTTTTTTTCATGAAGTTTTATTTTCTCTATCTTATTTATTACTGCTTTCTTATAAAGTTCACTTTGTTCAAACTTATTTTTCCAAACACAGTGACAAGGGAGTCCAAGTTACCAGCCAAAATGCAGTGGAAAGATATGATAATAATGGAAACTTCAAATTGAGATGTTTTGTAAAATCAGCAAAAGGCCTGAAAGCCCATGCTATTTAAATCCATGCCAAGTTCCAGGATTTGTATTTCATGAAGAGGAGAATCAGTGGAAGAGTGAATACAGTGACAACTCTAATCATTCACACATGTTGATTCATTGCCTGCAAGACACACGGCAAATCCTAGCACTGATGATATCATGGAAGACTCTTCTCAGGAGAGTTCTACCTTATCTGACCTTGCCACTGTCTAGATTCCTTAAGGACTCTGTCTTCCCAGAATCTCTGCAAACTTTCTGATTAATACAAATTTCCAACCTGGTTCCAATCTTGTGTGGCCAACCTGTATCTTCCATCATGATCTTAGTATTCACAGGCTAAAAGAACACATTGAGATAGTCAGCTAATGGCAAAAGGCTGTGAGGTCCAACAGATGTTCCAGAGTTTAAATTTTGCCCTTAAATTTTTAGTAAATTTATGTACCCTCTCTGAGCCTCAGTTTCCTCATCTGAGAAATGGGATTGATCAAATACTGAGTTGATGCAGATAAAAGCTAAATCACTTATTATATACAAGATAGCTGAAATCCTAAGGATCTGTGAATTTTTCTTTGTAGCAATTTCTGTTAATTTTATTGATTAAGCACTGATAATTAATATTGATTCAATTTAAACCATCCTTTAGTATTTCTTATTTATTTATTTATACTGAGTCTCACTCTGTTGCCCCGGCTAGAGTTCCCTGGTGTCAGCGTAGCTCACAGCATCCTCAAATTCCTGGGCTCAAGCGATCCTCCTGTCTCGGCTTCCCGAGCAGCTGGGACTACAGGCACGGCCACCACACCTGGCTAATTTTTTTTCTATATATTTTTAGTTGTCCAGCTAATTTCTTTCTGTTTTTTTAATAGAGACAGGGTCTCGCTCTTGCTCAGGCTGGTCTGGAACTCCTGAGCTCAAACGATCCTCCCACCTCGGCCTCCCAGAGTGCTAGGATTACAGGCGTGAGCCGCGCACCTGGCCAGTATTTCGTATTTATACACTTATATCTGTATGTGAATATCCCACATTGTTCCTGATTGCTCTATTTCATATCTTCCACTTGCCTTGAATAGCAAACATGACTTGGCTATACAATCTCCAAAACTTATTATGGGTATCTGGACATATGCTACCAAGAAATTTAATCTAAAAGAGTGTGGTGGAGTATATCAGTATGTTCTATCAATTAAAGGTATTTGAGACTGAATCCCCAAGACATGTACAGGTTGTATACAAATGCATTCCTATACTAATATATTTTTATATTATCAAACCATGTAAAAATATATATTCAACTAAAAAATAAGATGAAATAAAAATACCTTAAATATTTTAAATTTCATTAAATGAAAATTTCATACTCATTAAGATATTATTTTCAATAATAGTTATACTGGAACAGCATGGTGGGGAACAGATTGTAAAAGTGTCAACTCTGCCTATTTGCTTATCTGCTTGAGCTTGATTGATTCTTTGCAGGAATCCTTTAAGCCACTTGAGCATTTGAGACAGGTTAGTGAAATTAAAACTAGGTAATATAACTTGTAAATCCATCAGTGGGCATAAGTAAAGAGTAATACTTTATAGTAAACTGAAAGTGAATGAAAGCAGGGAAAAAAATAATCTCAATTCCTTTGGGTTTTGGAAATTGCATATGACATGTGACCCAAGACTTATGGATCAAATAAGAGCAGGAGAGTCAATGTTAAATGTTAGTAAATTTAAATGTTTGTAAAGCTTAATGCTTTTTCTTTTAAAATTACAAATAATTATAAATAGAAGTTCTAATTTTTTATTCCTAAATTTCAACACATTAATGGTTCCTAAACTTGAGTGTGCATCAAAACCAACTGGAGGGTTTTTTAAAATACAGATGGCTGGATCTCACTCCCAAAGTTTCTGATTTGCATTTCTAACAAGTTTCCAGGTGATGCTGATGCTTCAGGTCTCAGAGATCACACTTTGAGAAACACTGCAATAGATCCTCTTGAAGACTCCCTGGCTTGCATCCTCTCCCAGATCTTTGGTGTATGTAACACAAATTTCAATAGGATCAGTGCCATCAAAAGGCGATGTTATTACCTTTATATTCCAGTTTATCTTATGCATTCATGTCCTGAATTTCCCTACCACCCACCCCAGACTGTCCAGTGCCCTTCCCCCCAGTGGAGGCGGAAAAGGCCCAGAGGACAGGGGAAGGATGGTGCATCCTCTTTGTGAATGCAGCTGACAGTTTGCACTACCTGGTGAATTCATGGCCTCAGCATGTTTCCCCAGGGTGAATTAATTGCTTTGCTTTTCCTTTTCCTTTGCATAAAGCCAGGCAGAATTGTCCCTTCTGTTTGAAAAGACCTTGTTGCCAGCACTTTCGGAGGATGGCCAGCAAGTGGCTGCTGTATGAGGTTGATAGTGTTGTCAGGAATTCCAGGGTGGAGCGTTGTCACTTGAGTTGGGAAATGCTAACTGAGGTCAATTCTAGTTCAGCTTCCTACCTACAGAATTATGGCAGGACGCAAGTTTGGCCTGCGTGAGATGAATAGGTCAGCAGAAACGTATTCTTGTCTTCCTAGTAGGAGACATCTCTATTTTTAAGCCTTAAGTCAGAACGTATTTTTTTCCCCTGTTTGAGATCCAGCAATTCATGTGCTCAAATGAGGTTTTTAAAATCAAATGCACAGACAACAAATAAAATTCTTAACCAAAAAAAAAAAAAAAAATTTTAAGCTAAAGCTGTACATGAAAAAATTGTATGTGTTTTTATGTGAAATTGAAAGTCATCGTTTTGGTTACCTATTGCTAAGCAAAAAAAACTACCCCAATATTCAGTGGCATAAAGCAACTCTTTTGTTTCTTTGCTCATCAGTCTGTCATTTGCAGAGTTCTTAGTAGGATGCTGCTCTATGTAGGGTCATATTAAGTGTGGGT
This sequence comes from Propithecus coquereli, assembly GCF_000956105.1. Lineage (NCBI taxonomy): Eukaryota > Metazoa > Chordata > Mammalia > Primates > Indriidae > Propithecus > Propithecus coquereli. The sequence continues at coordinate 2,270,621 of NW_012146523.1, forward strand.
CAGCCAAGGCAAGACGATCTATTTGCAAGTTGTCTTCCCTCATTTTGATTGACAAGTTGGTGCTGGAGCTGTTGGATGGGGCCTTGGTCTTCCTCTTCATGATCTCACCACATGGCTAGCTTGAGCTCCTCACAGCAGGTTGGTCTCGGGGTAGTAGGGCTTCTCACAAGGTGCCTGGCTGTGTCCAGAATGCAAAGGCAGAAACTACCAGACTTTCCTAAGGCTTAAGCTTGGAATTGGCACAGCATTGCTTCCATCACTTTCTGCTGGTTAAAATGAGTCACAGGGCCAGCCCAAGCTCAAGGGGAGAGTCTACACAAGCACATGAACACCAGGAAGTGTGGGTCTTTGGGGCCCACCAAAGCGACAGCCTACTGCAGTCATGATGACGTTAGATTTTCTACTCCCTACTGTTTCAGATCTCTTTGCATTCCACACCACAGTCAGGCCAGATCAGCATAAACAGAGGTAGTTGTTAATCTCAGGATGGACAATAGTGCTTCCCAAAGAGGGAAAACTGGCTTTGACTTTAGTTGAGAGAAAATCGTCAAAGTGCAAGGACATGTATCTGCTGAACAGACAGCTCTGTTTGACTTCCTGCCAAACACTCTTCTAGTTACTCTCTCTCCCCTCATCCTGCCATCTTTTTTTCTTCGTAGCACTCCCCACTGCCTAATGGTTTATTAAGGAGTTGTTTACTTGGTTATTGTGTGTTTCCCCCCAGTCAGATGTAAAACTCCGGGGGAAGTCACTCTGTCTCTTTTGCTCCCTGCTGGATGCACAGCACTGAGAGCAGTGTCTGGCACGTAGAAGGCTCTGCATAAATATTTATTGAATGAATGAATATATAAATTTCATATTTGAGAATATGTGTATGAGGCCGACATGACGACTCCAAAGTAAGTTGCTATGACGCTGGGGCTAAGGCCGGGGCTGTCTCTCTCCATAGAGCCCAGGCTGCATGTCCCCTTCTTGTGCATGGTGTGTCCCCTCTGCCAGTTCCCATGGTGTCATTGTACGGAGGTGTCAATGGACATCAATCATGGATTTAGAGCGTTTTTTCTGTAGAGTCTCCAGCTCCTTTATTTGGCCAATTAGGCTTTGTGCTCCTGTTTCCAAACACAGAGGTGGGAGAAACATGAACCTGGCTTTATCTAATGCCTTAGTTTTAAGGAATAAGCCTCTGGTGCAACGGTATATTATTTCCAATTAAAACTTGGATAGCCTCATCCTTGCTAAAACTGGTTAGTGAGCATTAGCTATTCATTCCTAAAAAGAGGTTTAACCAGATAGTTTTTCATTATGTTCTGCCTTTCACTGGGATATGGAGGGGCGGGCCGGCCGGCTGGCTGGCTCTTTTTTTTTCTGTCTGTCAGTTCATTTTTCTCTCTTTTTTGCTTTCACTAATCTGTGTTTTTCTTTTCTTTTTTTTTTTTTTATAGCATCTCCTTGAAAACTTGGCGTTATTGGTTAGAATCCTTGTTTTTGCTCATCCTCCTGTCCATTTGCTCTTTTGATTGTTTATTGATCACAGAAAAACAAATCAGATTTTCTTAATGAATTTTATGTGCTTACATCTGATTTGGTTACAGGTCACCTATATCTGTCATTTGTGGGGCCTCTCCTTTGAATGCTCAGTCTGTTCCTTATCATTTATGGAGTCTTTATCTGAAACTCCTTCATCCTGGCTCTGTACAAAGTGGTCCTCAGTGCTGGTTTTCAACCATGTTTTTAGCCCTGAAAGCATGTGTGTGTTTTCAAATGAGGTTAAGAAACTGCTTTGGAAAAACATTTTAAATATTTCTGCTGAGTTGTTGTTTTCCTCCATGTCTGTTTTCTCTTGTTCCTCCCCTCTCCACACCCCTACATGTGCCTCTGCTTGCCTTACTGGAGTATGGCTACTCTACCACCGGAGCCTCAGCCCAACTGGGTTGCAAAAGGAGGGCATCTGGCTAAGAGTGTTCTTTCTAGCTATGATGACCTTAGCCAAGTTCTTCAAATGTGTTATAGCTGCATATCAGAGTTTTCTGAGGCATATCAGAGTTTTCTGAGGCATTTCAGATGCTAGCCCTAGAGTTGCTAGAATACAAGGTGTGTTTTAAGTCCAAATAAGAGACCAACAATTTTCTGTGGAGTTTGCACCTTGCACGCAAACACTATTCCAGTCTGCTTACCCAGAGCCAGCTGTGAGTTGGTGAATCTGAACTTCTGCATTGAAATGGTTCAGTTGAGCTTCTATTTTTTTTTTTTTTTTTTTTTGAGACAGAGTCTCACTGTGTTGCCTGGGCTAGAGTGCCGTGGCATCGGCCTAGCTCACAGCAACCTCAAACTGCTGGGCTCAAGCGATCCTCCTGCCTCAGCCTCCCAAGTAGCTGGGACTACAGGCATGCGCCACCATGCCCGGCTAATTTTTTCTATATATTTTTAGTTGTCCAATTAATTTCTTTCTATTTTTAGTAGAGATGGGGTCTCGCTCTTGCTCAGGCTGGTTTCGAACTCCTCAGCTCAAACAATCCGCCCGCCTCGGCCTCCCAGAGTGCTAGGATTACAGGCGTGAGCCACCGCGCTCGGCCTCAGTTGAGCTTCTGAAAGTGAACCAAGGCAAGGCCACGGGCATTGCAGGACTTCAACAAAAGAGAGACTGGAAACCCCAGTTCCCTTTATAGTCACTCCAACTTCCTTTCTCTCTGTCTGTCTCCCCACCTGAATCCTCATCTTTTCTGATGTGAACTTGTTCCCTGGCTCTTCAAAACTAGGAGAGGAAAACAATCTCAGATTTTCTTGGGTTTGGCAATGGCCTTAAAGTCTCTAATAATGGAAATCTACCAAAAGCTAGTTTAAAACCACTTATTATTTATCTTCTTGCCTCCCCTTTCTCAAGCAAGTCTGTCTTTAGCATTGTTTCTTTGATTTTTGTAGGTTTAACCTGCCCCAGTTTGCAAGGAACTTAACATTTTCTTTGCCTTTTTCTACTTCAGTTCAGTAACTAATTAGCTTATTGTTCATTATTCTCAAAACTCACTCATGTAATATCAGCACACCGTTACTAGGCAGCTCTGAATAGAACTCAATCCAGCCTTACAAACCTTCCTTTCCAATGATTTACTACATCTATCTCCGGAATATATGACAATCACTTATTACTTTCCATTTCCCTGCCGGGCTATGTATATAGAGGGAAGAACTTTAGACTGGGAGCTGAAAAGCCTTGAATTGTAGATGTGGATGTGTGGGCTACCCTTGGACATTCACTTCTCTAAGACTCAGGTTTTCTCATGTGTGTGACGGGAATGATCATGACTACCCTGCCTATTACGGAGTCATTGAACAGCAAATGAGAAGCAATAGCTTTCATCCACTCAGCAAATACTGGTTGCATGCCCCTCATATACCAAGTAGTATTGGAGGCACTTGGAATACAGAAATAAAGTGAGACCCCTACCTGCCTTTTGGAGTGGGTCTGAGCATCCTCATCAACATGTAGCTGCCTTTACTTCAAAGTTCAGACCCATGATAGCATGGTGCCCACAGTTTGCCTCTTGTTGTCTCCTCCACCTCTTTTATTGACGGTTGGTGATGAAGTTGACACCAGCAGGCAGGAAACCCAGTTCTGAATTCCCACAGTACTTCATCGGCTCTGCTAGACAGAATCTGTTGAATGAATTGTGTATCACTATACCATGGAGTCTGCCACATAGTAGGATCTCAATGGAAACTTGCTTAAATTAATTCATAAATAAACCACAGATAAGTGAATCAATGATGAAATTTTACACTAGACCATTTAAATTTGCTTTCTGTGCTTGGCAGTATCAATGGGGGACCTTCCTATGAAGGTCTCTTTTTCTTTGTTCTTTCCTGTTTTCTCTTATTCCAGTTAATTTCACTAGTAATTGATTCTCTTAATTTGTTAAACTGAACTATAAGGTTGATATTCCTGGGGGGTGGGACAGGGGTGGGAAACTGTTGCTGAGATTTTTCATTTTAAACTAAGTAGATTCAGTAATATTTGTGAAAAAAACAAAGTTCACATTATTCCTTGCCTTTCTGGTAACTCTAAATGTTGAAGGGGGCCATGATAGCTGTATATTTCCATACTTCTTACCCCTAAATTTCCTTCTTTGGCCAGATAATTACGAGGAGGCCAAAGAGTTGCTAATGGTAGGCCCAGTGGTCTTTGATCAAGGTGTAACAATAAACCTTCAGGTAGTTCTGTACTATCATAAACTGTCCATGTAATTCCATTAGGGCCTGAATATATAAAATGCTTTCTAAGGACAAAGGAAATTAAGATGTTTGTGACTCCCATAAAATAAAATGCAATATATTGTGACTATACACCCATGTATTTTTCTGGGGAGTACATTCATAACTTTCATCAAATTTTCAAAGGGATCCATGGCCTGCCTTCCTATCCTGCCCTCCACCCGCAAATGGCTAAGGATACTCGATTAAAAGATTCTTGTCCACTTGGAGAATGTGATTTCCAATGACTAACATATTTTCCTCTTCCCAGAACTGTAGCAGTAATGAAAATGTAACCCTCCAAACTGCCTGGCAGTAAACTTCAAATTAGGCAAGTCTATCATGTGACCATGAAACTTTCCCATGCTTTTATATTCAATAATCAGAAAAATCCCATGTAACTTTTTCATGCTTCTGAAGACAGTAATCAGGAAAATCCTTGAGGAGACTGTGGTTTTAAAGGATGCTAAATCAGGTTGTGATCGTGTGTACCCTGATGATATGTTTTTCCTCTCTGGAATTTCCTCTTGGGGGTGGTCTGTTCTTCTCATTTCCAAAACTTGTATCGACATCCTTTTGGACCCAGAAGTGTAAGCTACTCATTTATTTTATTTTATGTTATTTTGGATAAAGGAGAAAAGGAGCTATCATAAGCCATGGAAAACCTTCTCATGGTACAAGCAAACCAAGTTATTATTCTTCCTCATATGTTGTAGAACTGAAAACTGAACTTGCTGGTATCCCCTCAAGGCCTGCCTTTCAGGCACTCAAACTGTGTATCCCAAGTTACCTCTTCTGAGTTAAATGCCCTAATTATTTTGTTTGCCTTTGAGTTTGACAGATGGACACACTTAGGGAACATGGAAGCGATCATACTTAAACGACAGCCTGTGCTTTGCCGCTATTGCATTATTAAAGGATGGTCCCTAGGATTATTGAGTTTCATGAAGTGGGAAAAGCAGGAGTTTTAAACCACAGACATTCATTTATAATGTCTTTTTTAAATTTCCTTCCAGCATAGCATAGCACAGCAACCATGAACACATACTCTGGATTCACTCTATGGGTTTGAATCCCAGCTCTGCCACTTAACGAGCTGTGTAACTTTAGACAAGGTGTGGCACCTCTCTGTGTCTATAGTTATCATCTAGAGAATAAAGATACCATTACTGCTGACCTCTTTGGGTATACAGGAAAACTACGTAAATTAGTATTTGCGAAGCTCTTAGAATGCCGTCTGGCATATATGAAGTGCTGCATAGGTGGTTTTAAGATAAATCTGTTTACAGAGGGTAATATTGGAGGTTTGTATGAATACATGTTGTCGGGGTTACGCATGAAGGGCCCAATTACCACCATTCTTCTGGGGCGGGGGGAGATTTTAAAAATCTTTTCTGTCTATCTCTTCTGAGGGCAAGGTTTTCGTTGGCTGGCCTCCCATGCTCCAAGAACTTTCAGATCTGAGATAATCTGATGGAATCTCCGTATTTTAACCCCTTTGTCACACAATGAGGCTCTTCAATCAAAGCCACTTAGCCTCTTCTTGACAGCAGTTTCTTTGGCTGGAGAGTTTGTTTTTTGTTCCGTCCCCACCTGTGTTTGACTTCTAACCACTGAGCCTGATCTGACTTTTTTTATTTTTAAATTATCATTATTCTACAGACAGTGTCCCCAAATCAGTTTTAAGAAGAACCATTTGTAAGTCATCTCAGTGTTCATGATTATATATAATCCTCTGCTATTGGACTTGAAGAAAAAGTGAGACATTGTAAGCACAACACTTTTTAAAACCTCATAATTAGCTAAAATAGTTTTAATGTAAGAATCACAAGATCTAGTTTAGTCATGCAAATTATATGCTAAGTCTCATGAAATACACTTGGGCCAGAACACAGAGAATAAATTTATTTGCCTTGTGACTAGGTCTCTTATTTTTTTACGGGTTGCATCTATAATAGACTTAGCTGTTATTAATTTAAAAAAATGTTAAACAGGAACTCAGAAAATAACTTTTTTACCACTACACAGAAAATGTTCAATATCATCTTAGAAATCTTTTATTTTAAAAAATTCTCTATTTGCAAGTTAATAGAAAGGAGTTGTAGTAAATATTACTTACTACAAGATATATTTCTTGCTGATACATATTCTGATCATAGTTAGCTTTAAGCAGAATAAATGCTGTATCTCTAGTAATTTTAGTGATTACACAAGAGTCATTCTTAATTTTTCAAAAAGAAGTATATATGGAATTTTAGAATCTTCTAGCCTAATTTCTTCATCTTTTGGATGAGAAACCTGAGACTTACAGATTGGCACAGCTAAGTGAAAGCAGAGTATAAAAGGTATTTTGAGGGCAAAAAATATTTAAATGTTGCCTTTTACATTTTTTCTAAGTTTTATTTACATTAAATATCCTTCATTTTTAACAATAGTCTGCTTTTATTTTAAAGAGAAATTTTTTTGATAATTTGATAATCTTTGATAATCCTTAATTAATATTAAAGAGAAAATAAAAACAGCTTAGATTTTATGGCAAATGTTGATAAGTAAGAAAAGAATGAATTTTTAAATTTTTTTAAATTTTTTTCAGCAACAAAACCTTCCTCACAATTGCAATGAATGAAGCAGATGAGAACGTCAGTTTTCTAGGGAACTAGGGGTGGGGATTGGCTACATTCCTGCCTGCATGATCTCGCTGTTTCCTGCTGACAGAGTTCCTAAAGCACCTCTGCACATGTTTAGGGTTTCGAGCACAACATTCAGAAACCACAGTACTAGATCTGTTAGGATTACCATCATAAATCAATGTATTTTATACAGTGAACAATGGATTTAAACAAAAAGTCATCCCCGACCTCCTGAATAAGTCATCTATACTCACCCATAATGCCTGAAAGCAAGACTTTGGGGCACAGACTGACCTGGGCACTAGTGGTAAAACATTTTCAGGCTCTAAACAGTACCCAATCCCCAGCACCACTCACCGGCTTGCAACAGGCATTCCCTCTGCTCTGCGTATCTCCTGCCCCTGGCATGTAGGAAGGGCCACAGCCTGACTAATCCATAAGAGCAACTTAGTGTCCCCTTTAGCTCAGTAAGTAAAAGGCCTATGTAAGATGCTACAGAATCTTCAGTAATGTCAAACAGGGAGGCCACCTGTTTCAAATTGTTTGTTCTCAACATAGAGGGACTTTTATCAGCTTGGTCCCAGGTGAATACAGGAGGAGGCCCCCCATAAGCATCCCAAGATGTGCCTGTTACATACTTGCCTCAACGCTTCAAACACACAGAGGCATGGTCATCTCTCCTAATTTCATTCTTCTATTCTTCAACCACTTTTTGACAATGTGATACATCGATTGATAATCAGCCATCTATCTGGTAGAACTTTTCAAG
>NW_012146523.1:2278409-2416611 GCF_000956105.1 Propithecus coquereli
TTAATCCAGGAAAGTGTAAGAGGTGCTAGATCACTGTCATTTCTTATGATTGAGTAATATTCCATTGTGAACATATACCAAATTTTGATAATCCACTGATGGATTGATGGGCACTTGGGTTAACAAAGGGCACAAAATTGGATAGGACACAATTTGAAGACTTTATTGTCCAGGAAGAAGGATGAGAAAAGTACACAGAAAACTATAGTACGTGGGTACGGTACACACTGTCTGGGGATGGCCACACTTAAAGCTCTGACTCGGATGGGGCAGAGGCTATATATGTAACCTAAACATTTGTACCCGTATAATATGCTGGAAACAAAAAGCTATAGTACAAAGAACAATGTAAAAATTTTCACTAAGGGGTACAAGCAGAGTGTTGTAAAGGGTCAGAGAAGGGATGTAGGTTGTGGCTCTCCATAATATCTATAACTGATGGCTTTCCGATGTTCTCCAGCTAAAACTTCCCTGGAACTCCTGACTCATACATCAGCTGCCAACCAGATATGTACACTTAGACATCTCCACTGAGACATCTAATTTAGCGGGTCCAAAACTGAATCCCAACCTTGGCCCCAAAAACCTTCTTCCCTCCAACCTTCCGCATCTGGGATGATGGCACCTCCATCCTTCCAGTTGTCCAGGACACAGACCTTGGCAACATCTTTGTCTCCATCCTTCTTTCCCCACAGAACAGCTGATTTGTGGGGGAATCCTACTGACTACAGCTTCTCCACTCCTCTCGCCTGGGCAAAGCCACCGTTGTTTCTCGCCTAGATGTAGAAGTAGACTACTAGCTGGTTTCCTTGCCTCCACCCTTTCCAGACCTTACAACGTTTTCTCAATACAGATCAGATCACATCACTCATTTTTGAGAAATCTTCCTGTGGCTCCTCACACCTCTCAAAGTCCTACATTGTCTGCAGCATCTCTCAGCTTCATCCCTGCTGCTCTTTCCTTCCCTGACTTAGCTCCAGCCACATTGGCCTCCTAGCTGTTCCTCTTATGTGCCAGGAAGATTTTCATTGCTGGGCCTTTGCACTGGCTGTTCCACCCATCTGGAATGCTCTTTTCTCAGATATCCATATCATTCCTTAGCTTCCTTCAACGGGTTGCTCAAATATCTTAATCTTGATAGGTCCTATCCTGACCACTCTATTCAGAATTGCAGTGCTTCCCCCAGCACTTTGGGGTCTCCTTACAGATTCTTTTTTTGAAACATAGGATTTCTTATCTTTTACCATATTATATAATTTATATATTCATTCTTGTTTATTATGTGATTTGTTATTTACATTCTTCTGCTAGAATATGAGTTACGGGAGAGCAGGATTCTTGTTTGACTTGTTCACTGCTGTTTCCCAAGTGCCTTGAACAGTGTCTGGCACATAGTGAGCACTTGATAAATATTTGTCAATAAATGAATAAGTAGGCTTATCCTTGGGGGGATTCGGGTCACTCCCAAAAGAAAGGAGAGAGTAGTTTTTAAACAACCTTGGTTCACAGCCCCCCTTGTAAGTCTGGTGACTTCTGTGTACGTCCTTCCCAGAATGAAGCACATATGCAGATTTATATAAAATGTTACCTTCACTTTCCAGAGGCTTATACACACCCTAAGACTTATACATGAACCCAAGATTAAGGACCCATATCCTAAGCAAAAGAGCAACATAGACAAAGACTCAGAGACAAGAAAGTGCAGTGTGTGTGAGAGGTTCAGCAGGAACCATTTGGCTTGAGTGTGGAATGAAGCAGGAAGAGTAATGGGAGGGAAATCGGGCTGCATTGCACAGGGCCTTGAATGCTGTGCTAAAGGTCGTTTCTATTTGGTTTGGAAGGTAATAGGAAGCCATGTCTGGTAATTTTGCACTTTGTTCACCTACAGTTCAACATGAAACTTGGCACAGTTTATTTCTGTCTTCATTTGTTTTTTTAAACATGTGAAACCAATAAAATTTCTGAAAGATTTGTATAAACTCCCTCTTATTATAAAAGATATAGTTAAGTACTTTATCATTATGACAATTAAAATATATTTGTGTTCCTATTAAAACCAGTTTATTAACTTCCATTACACTTCTCAGAATATGTCTCAGTTGTATTATTATTCTGGTATCTGATTACTATTAATATCATTTGAGTCAATGAGATTGAAGTTTTCAATTTGGTATTGTCCATCTCTCGTGCTCTGTTTTGATAGCTATTTTAGGGATACCTGAAAGAAGTTTCCCACCACCCAAAGGCCCTAGAAACTTTTCTGAATGTGGCAATACATAACATGAGTCTATCTGGGCTTCTGGCTCCTTGCCTAGAATGTCCTGTGTACCATGAAAAGGGTAAATAAGCCACTCATGTTTTCTGCCCCCCCAAATTAAAAATATTAATATGTTCTATGTTCCGATTACAATTGTTGTGTAACAAGCCACCCCAAAACTTAGGGAATAAAACAACCACTTTATTCTGTTCACAGATTCTGTGAGTTAGGAATTTGGACAGGGCACAACAGGAATGGTTTACCACTTTCCACAATGTCTAGGGTCTCAGCTAAAAATGTCCAAAGTCCAAGAATGTCTCAAAAGAATCGCATGGAGGATTATTCACTTCCATGTCTGACACCTGGGCTAGGATAACTCAAAGGCTGGAGTTGTGCACTAAAGAGCTTCACTTTTCATGTAGTTTGGGCATCCTCACAACACGGAGGTCTCAGTGTAGTCAAACTTGTTATGTGGCAGCTCCAGTACAACTGTTAAAGTGGCTTTTTATGCTAACCTTGGAAATTGCATGGCAACGTTTCTGCCATAAAGCAGTTACTGTTTTGCCTCCATTTAAGGAGAGGGAACAGGGATCCACACCTCTCTATAGGAAGAGTATCAAAGAAGAGTGTAGCCATTTTTTTAAAACATCACACTTTTACAAATATTAGCATCCTTATAGAGAGTGTAGGATAGATTACTTACTACTGACTTTTCCCCTATAGGTGTGAGACACAGTTGGACTCACCATTCATTCAAGGCTTTCGATGTATTAAGGACTGTGCTAAGGCTTCGCATCCATTTTGTTTAGTACTTGTTACAACCTTGTAAGATGGGTGGTATTATTACTTTTTTATTTTTATTTTTTTAATTTCAGAATCTTACAGGGATACAAATGTTTAGGTTACATTTATTGTCTTTGCCCCACCCAAGTCAGAGCTTCAATTGTGTCCTTCCCCAGACAGTGCACACTGCACCCATTAGGTGTGACTATACCCATATCCTCCTCCCCCTTCCATCTGCCCGATACCCGATAAATGTTACCACTATATGTGCACGTAAGTGTTGATCAGTTAATACCAATTTGATGGCAGGTAAAGGTAGTGCTTGTTTTTCCATTCTTGTGATACTTCACTTACTAGAATGGGCTCTGACAGCATACAGAATGGGAGAAAATATTTGCATGCTACACATGCAATAAAGGGCTGATAACTAGAATCCATATAGAATTCAGGAAAATCAAGAAGAAAAAAATCAAACAACCCCATTAAAAAGTGGGTGGTATTATTTCTGTTTTACAAGTGGGAAAGTGTAGCTCAAAGAGATTAAGAAACTTGCTGTATTTGCAAGGCTAGTTTAGTGGAGAAAAGATTTGAACCTGAGATTGATTATCTCCCAGTCCCATGTTGATCCCAATATAATATGATGCTTTGTCTTCCACTTCTCAATATTACTATTTGTTAGGAAAATAATAGGTGAGAAAAATATATAAAGCAATATCTGCTCAAAAATTGCAATTAAGTGCTAATTGTGTAAAACAAATGATTAGGTTAATAGAAGCAACCTATGTTTCCAATCTATGTAGGTAATGCTAAGATTCCTAGAAAACTCCTGGAACTAAAACTTTGAAAATGGAAGGGAGTTGAACATCTAAACATAAAATGATTTACAGGATACAATAAAATGATTTCCAGCTTATGGTTCCTAAACACCAGTCACCAGTCCTTTTAAAAAGCTTAACTTTGTGAGTGGGACTTGTTCTTACACATCTACATTGAGTTACTTCATTGCCTACATGTTTTGGGTATCTGTGAGTACAAATGAACTCTCTGTGGTACAGTGTGAATGGGTTCTTTGAGGGTCTTGAGAGAGAGCATTTCTTAAACATTATCCTCACATTTGGAATAGTTCATGGACCTCACTTTACCTTATGAGGTAAGCAGATGACTCCAAGAGTGATGAACATATTGTTAGGCCCAAACTTAGCCATTTTGACCTTTTCTGTGACAGAATTCTCAGGATCGTAGCAACAGACAGAATGTCATAAAGAAGTTTGGATTGAAGGAGGGGAGAAGAGGACGGCCCTTAAATGGGCAGCCTGTCTCCCACCCTCTCATGCCAGCCAAGGGTTCGTATTCCTTCTTGACAATCTAAACATGTGAAACTAGAGATCTAAAGAGATTCTCTCTGGTATTTTCTCAGGTTGGAATAACACCAGGAAAAGCAGAAGCCAGATGCGCTTATCAGCGTTTACTTGAAAAATTGAGTTTTCGGTGTTGGCACAGAGCATCATTTTTGCAGACAATTCCAAGCATTTCAGCAGTCTCCTTTGACGCCCAGCATAATGGCATCAGTCACACTTAGTCACGAGAATGTTCTTCCTGTGTTCTCATTCTTGCCAGGAACTCCTTCCCCTGAAATGGCAAAAGGGAGCACAGGAATGAGCACATGTTAACTTACAAGATAATATTTCTGCTTTTTTATTCTTTGGCAAAGCGCTTACTTCAGGGGTGAGAACATAGTAGGACCTCAATAAATGCTGGTGGAATTGTATCAGTCCCCTAGCCTAGCTGAAATGTGACTGTTGGATTTCATAGAGGAATTTCAGAAGAATCAAGGCAGCCAGGCTGGAAAGGTGATTCTTCAATGCCACTTCTCGAGTTGGGGCTTGCAGATGATGAAGTTTTCGGTGCTCCTCTGAAATGAGAATATATAAGAAAATATTTTTTTAAACCTAAAATTTTCATAAACCAAAATTTCTTCAAGCTAAAACTTTATTCTGAGAATGTTCTTCCTGACCTTTTTTGAGGGGTAGAGTCTTAAAAGTCCTGCCTTTTATGAAATGACGATGGCAGTAAATAATAGTTGTTTTTCCTTTTTAATGTTTTTCCTTGGCAAAATGAAAAGTTGGCAGGCCATGGCAGACTCCAAATTTGTTTATTGGTTAGCTGTTTTAATTAGTCCATAAAATGTAAAGGCCTGAGAATTTCTAGATGAGGAAATTGAGAACTTCTCTCTTGCATTTTAGAGAAACTGAGGAATTCTTTAAACAGTACAGTAGGCAACAAAGTTGGTAATGAATAGCTATACTACCTGCTTTGAGAAAAAACTTAGTATTTCTCATTCATGTATGTCATTGTTAGCATGTGTATTATGTATACAGCACTTAAGCGGGCAAGTTCAAAGATGTTCACTGTAACACATTATTTAAATATGCACACTCAAACACTTTCATTAGATAAAAACCACTAATCTATCTATACACATATGCAAAAGGTGGCAATCTGCTTATAAGGAGTTATACATGTTTTCATTGAAAGCCCCTGTCGTCACAAGGCATTCCTCGTTCTTTGCATCCCGAACTGCTGACACACCATACTGGCCTTGATAGATGAGTTCATTATCCCTTTCTAATTGCAAGTAGAATTCCGGGTGTGTCCATTACATTCTAATGTTACCCAGCATTGGCCCAGTGGTCAGCTAGTGGGACCCATTGCTCCTCTTACTCTAGCCTCTATCTCATTTCCCCAAATTCTAACAGATGACTTGGACCCCTTTGAGTAAGTCCCTACTGTAGAATTGACTGTCCACATACACTACTATGGGATTACATGTAAGGAAGCTGAGCTACGTTGTTTTTCTATGTTCTTGGGGCGGGGGGAACCTTACTTACATGTAAAACAATTCCATATTTAAAATACCAGTGGCATGTTATGTACTGGATATGTGAAATCCCCGGTTATAATTGTTCTCAATTGGTGGGGGTTAGGGTGGGTAAGTACAGAACATAGTTTCCATTTTTAAATTACATAGCAACTTTTTCACCTATTCTGATTTTGATAAGCACCTATACAGTCATCACAGAGAACTGAAAAATATGGTGTATCGTGCTGAGAATGTTTTCATTAACTCAACAATAAGTACTTTTGAGCACACATTTTGTATGAGACACTGAAAGGCATCATGCACACGAAAAGGATGAAGCATCACTTCTGCCCAGAAGAAGCTCGGATTCTGCCAAAAGGGAGCAATTGTCATCCATTCTACAGATACTTATCAAATGCCTACTAGGTGCCAGGCACTATTCTAGGGAGCTGGGAATATGACAATGAATAAACAAGGTGCTGATCCTCACAACGCTTAGACCCTGTGGGTAGTCAGGTAAAAAGCATAAAGTGAATGCACTCATTCCAGACCTACAGTGACGGAAGATTTGGCAGGATTGTCTAAAATTCTAAATATGTGCATATTCCGGTGATTCTGCGGCTTTGTGTCTGCTGTAAGTGATGCTGCCACATTGGGATAAGCAGGCAGATTCAAAGGTGTTCACTTTCATATTGTCTGTAAAAACAGTGAATTGGAAATAGCCTGAATGTTCAATTTTTATTAGGAAAGCTGAGTGAAAAGGCACAGAGCAAAAAACCCACATACACTATATATATAGCATGTGTGTTGTGTATGTGTATGTGAGCACATACATAGATATGTACATACAACTTGTATTTTAAAACATACAAAATAATACTATACATTTTATAAGATTTACTTATGTAGATAAACTAGATCTGAAATGCAAACCATAACTCTGAGGGAAAAAGTAGGGTGGGGGTGTGGTTAAAAGGACACATTAGTTTTATCTGTAATCCTCTTTTTAAATATAGATTATGAAATATTTGATAGTGTAAATTAGTAAAATTGGTAAAAATTTATCATCAAAATACAGTAGCATAAAAAATTAGTGTTAGAGTAAATGTATGTACATCAAGTTGCGGAAATACCATAAGGAAGTAATTGGTGCCGAAAGCGTAGCTGGATGCTTACAGAAGTGCCTTAAGGGAGAGTGAGGAACCAGGGGAATCTAAGTTGGGCTTGAAATATGAGTAGGAATTGTCTGGCTTAACTAGTGTGGAAAAGGATTGGAGGAACAGGACAGGCAGACCAGCTTTAGTACGAGAGAGAAATGAGTCTTTGGAGAACATATCCCCTCTGGCTCAAGCATGGCCTGTGGCCTGTGTGGCGGTGCCAAGCCCGGGGAAAAGCACAGCATGTGCATGTGGAAATCAGTTGCAGAACCCAAGAGCGAGCAGGAGAGAAGGCAGAGGCCGATGCCAGGACAGCCCTACGTGACAGCCAAAGAACTAGGAGAGTACTATGTGGGTGCTCATGTTAGTTTCCCGTGGCTGCTGTAACAAATTACTGCAAACTTAGTGGCTTAAAACAACAAATTTATTCTACAGTTCTGGAGGCCAGAAGTCTAAAACCCAGCAGGGCTTCGCTCCCTCTGGGGTCTCTAGGGGAGAATCCTTATTTGCCTTTTCCAGCTTTTGGTGACTCCAGGGACTCCTTGGCTTATAGCTGTATAACTCCACTCTCTGTCTCTGTCTTCACATGGCCTTCTCCTCTTCATTCAGGTGGCTCTCCTCTCTGTCCCTAGTAAGGACACTTGACATTGGATTTAAAGCCTACTTGGATAATCCAAGATGATTTCGTCTAGAGATCTTTAACTTAATTACATCTGCAAAGGCCCTTGAATGTGTCCCCCAGAGTTCATGTGTTGGAAACTTAACCCTCAATATACATGTTGAGAGTTGGGACCTTTAAGAAGTGATTTGTTCATGAGAGCTCTGCCTTCATGAATGGATTAATACCATTATCTTGGGAGTGGCTTAGTTATGGCGGGACTAGGCTCCCAATAAAAGGATGAGTTCTGTTCAGCCCCCTTCCCTTCTCTCTCTCCCGCTCCCCCCCCCACCTCTCGTGCAAGCACCTGCACACTCTTGTGCTTCCACTTTCTGCCATGGGATGATGCAGCAAGAAGGCTCTCACCAAATTCAGGCCCCTTGATCTTGGACTTTCCAGCCTCTGTTCTTTATAAATTACCCAGTCTCGGGTATTCTGTTAGAGCAGCACAAAATGGACTAAGACACCCTTTTTCCAAATAAGGTCGCAGTCGCAGGTTCTGGGGGTTAGGGTGCGGACAAAGCTCAGGGGGCAGGGGCACCATTCATCCCCCCACAGTGCTGATGGAGCGAGTCATAAGCAAAGCAGTAATAGTATCAGATTTGATTTCTTGGAAGATGGTGCTTAGCAGGTCAAGCCTGAGAGTTCCTCAAGGACTGGAGATGTTTCTTGGTTATTATTAAAAGCAAAGTACCTTTCACAGTTTCTGACTTGCTGATTATTGAATTAATGAAGAAAAAAAATTTGTAAGACAGTAAGAAAAAGATTGCAAACATTTAAAGATGAATAAGGTACTTGTCCTGTGGGAGGGGTTCACTTAGTGTTTTTGAATAAATGTTGGCCCTGGGGCAAAAATTATTCTCAAATATAGGTGTTCCTTACTAGGCCACTCAAAAACACACAAAGCCAGTCAACCTTTACTGTACAAGCATGAAGTTAATTCATTCAACAAATATTTATAGAGCATTTACTGTGGCTTTGTAGATAAAGTTTGAAAATGTTCCCAGCTCCCATGAGCTAACAATCAGTATATAAATAATAGATAAACCAGAAAATAGAGTAATAAACACAAAAAGAAAAAAAATGTGGCATGAAAGAAAGTGTATGAGGGGTATTTGAGGTTGGGTGGTGAGGGAAGGCCTCGCTGACCAGGTGCATTTGACGTTGAACACTGGGAATGTCTGGGTGTTGAGCATTTCAGGCTCACAGCTACCACCAATGCCTTGAGGACTAAGCCTGGCCTGTTTGAGGGAAAGTAAGAATGGAAAAAAGGGGTGTGTAAGTGAGGCCCAAGGAGCATATAGGGGCCACATCCTTTGAAATCTTGTAGGCCATGGTAAAAAGTTTGGATTTTAAATACAAACAGAAGCCATCAGAGGATTTTAAACATGAGCATGACATGATCTGATTTTTATTGAAATCATGTGTTTTCAACCTTGGTAGTATTGACATTTTGGTCTGGACAGTTCTTTGTTGTGGGGACTGTCCTTTGTATTGTGGACGTTTAGCACCATCCCTGGCTTCTACCCACTAGATGCCAGTAGAACCTACCCTCCACAGTTGTGCAAACCGAAAGTATTTCCAGACATTGCCAGATAATCTTGGGGGTCAAACTCCTCCCAGATGAAAATCACTGACTTTAAGAAATCACTCTCCGGCTACTGTGAGGAGAAATTTTTGTAGGAGACATGATAGTGGAAGGCAAAAGACCAATGAGGAGGCCGTAGTATGCTCAAGGCAAGAGAAGATGGTAATTATTAATTGCAGAAAGTAAAAGGGACACATTTGGAATATGTGTTAGAGGGAGAGTCACAGGATGGACTGGAAGTGTGAGAAAAAGGGAAGATAAGAATCCAAGGAGGTTTGTGACCTGAGCACTTTGGTGAATGGGGGGTGTCTTTGACAAAGAGAAGATTGATACAGGAGCAAGGTTTAGTGGGAGACACAAAGTGAAGAGGAAAGTCACATGTTCTGATTTGGCAGTGTTTGTCTGAAATGTGTATTAGACATCCAAGGAAGAAAAAGTCAAGTGGGCTGTTAGATATGGAGTCTAGAGTTGAGAGAGGTCGGGGCTAGAGATATAATTTTTGGAGTCTTTGGCAATGCCGATGGTATTTAAAGCCATGGTCAAGACGAGAGTTTTGAGAGAGAGAGAAAAAGAGAATATGGATAGAGAAGAGAAGAAGGGATCCCAGGAGACTTGGCTTGGGGTCTATTGTACTTAAGGTTCTGCCAGAGAAGGAACTAACATAGAAAATTAAGAAAGAGAGTCCAGTGAATGAGGGTGCAGAAAAACAATGAAGAACATTGGAAGGCGCATGGCAGATCTCTACATTTTGAGACATTGCTTTGTTGAGTAGAAAGAAAAGAACTGATAAGTTCTCAGAAGTCAGAATAAACAATCTTATTAGTGTTGAAAGATCCTAAATGCTACTTCTTTTTTTAATTCTTTTTAGCTATAAAATCTAGTCTGTACATCAGTCGCCCAATGTTCTAAAGTACTTCAAGAACTAATTGCTTTATAGGCTTGAGATGTGTATTTGGGGTATTCTTCTCCTCTGTAATTGAAAGGGAACTATAAACTCCCTCTGCTACCAAGGCAGAGAATGGACCACATAATGTCTCACACTCCCCTCAACTTTGTGAGTCAGTGCTCTTGTAGGATACCCATCAGTGACTTGAACTATCTCCAGATAGAGAAGCCATTGTCTTTGTCTTGGTTTGACTTCCAGCCCCAGACAATGGGAGACTAATAGGCAGGAAAAGAATGAACTATAGATCAGGGTAGCTCACAAATGAGAAGCCAGAGCAATACTTGGCTAGAGAGAGTACATGATTGGAAAACCATCATTTATTAAATTACCAAAAGTAAAAAGAAAGTGAGGGAGGCTTGTGATTACATTAAATCCTTAGGTATATTGTCTATTTCAACCACTCTAGAAACAGTCAAGTTCAAACTGGAATTCTCCTTAAATTCTAGAGACCCAAATAGAGTCATGAGCAGGGTGAATGGTGTGGGTAGGGCGGCTGAGTGGACAGAGCTGGATGTGGAAGCAGGGACTGGAGTCCATCAGGAGCTAGAGAGCACCACCAGGCACACAGACACGGTCATACACTGTGCCCTGACCGTGTGCCGGGAAACAGTGGGAAACAGAAAAGAGAGTCTGAGAGTTGGTAACAGGTAGTAAAGTCTCAGTACCAGTTGTAGCAGGGGAGACTTTGCATCAGGGAAGTTCCCAGTAGGAAACAGCTAGGCTAATTGAGGAGAATCTAAAGGTATGGGTAGGGTTAAGAGAGATCCACAAGAGATGATGAAGTACCCTGGTACTAGCAATACCAAGGCTCCGTTATCATGCCTAGAGCTGAAGGGTGAGGAGAACAGTTACCAGGTCCTGGGGAGAGCCACCCACACAACTGGGGGCCTTCAGCATATAGCCTACCTGCTGCCCCCAAGTGGGAGGGAGCTGGGGGAATCAGCAGCTCAATCTCAGTCTCCCTTTTTCTGCCAATCAATCTCCAGTGAAAAACCAGAGTAGATATTCACCTCCTGGGACAAGAAGAAGAGTGGAGAGTAGACCTAGAGGGACAAATGGAAGACATCCCTCCCCCACAGACTCCCTCTGACATGGATGGATCCAGCCTAAATATGTATTCTTTTCAGAATGAACAAGGTGTCTTTCTTTAGGTACTAATGATTTTAGCAGAAATTTAGCTACACTGAGCAGCTCTAACCTTGATTTTGCCTACAAAAAAACTATAGGACCACATCCAGAAAACACTGCAGAAAAGACTCTAAGATTATTTTACAGTTTTTTTCCCTGGGTCCCTTTTCAGAAACTCACTGCCTTTTATTTGGTGCAAGATGCACTGATTATCTTCCAGACTGAGAATAGCCTTTACTGAAAACTTAAAGCAGAGAGAAATAAACAAGGTTGTCAACAAACAATGAAAAATCATTACTCCATGGTGCTAGCCACCAAAACTACGTTACAGGAGATCTGCCAGGGAGAAAATAAAGCCTGGAAAATTATCATCCATCAGCATATTCCACCTCTGAAAAATCATTAGCTTCAAATAAGGCAATAAATACAGGACCCTACGCATAGTAGGTGAGCCAATGCCTTCTCGATGATAACGACGTATTTCTACCACCCTGTCGTTGGAGCTGAATTACCTCATAATGATGATCTATTTTATGTCTTGAGAACAGTGGGTGTTCTAGGAAACATCACAGGCATCAATCCTTAACTGTGAGGGTTTCCTGTACCAGGTGCTATTATTGTTTTAATATCAGTGGTTACCACCTTTCTAAGGAGCTCTGCAGTAATATGGTGATTTGTGAGTCAGGCAAGGCGATCAGTTTCTTTTAGATCCCCAGGTTTGTATGACTAATTGTTGGGATCGAAGAAGCATCCTTTACCATTTCGATGGATAAAGGGACTAAATGACGCTAATATATATAGGTTAAATAATGAATGCATTCATTTGAAGCAAACTTGGATTCTTTGGGGGTCCACATTTCAATATCTATCAGTTAATAGATTATCACCACCAGTTAGGTGAGTGAATCAGTATAATCCCTTTACCTCTAAATTCTCTATGTCTAAACATATAGATGTATTCTGGGGCACATGTACCATGATCAGATTTGAGGCGTTACTTGTGGTCAGCTACCGTTAGCCATACCATTTTTTGAAAGGGAATGATTAAAAGCTTGGATTCTGAAGTCAAACATCCAGGATTTAAGTCTCCACCTACCATTTGCCACCTATGTGGCCATGAGGGTTACTGAACCTCCCCATGGTTTAATTTCCTCATCTACGAAATGAGGATAATGTTATGTCTAACTCCTCAGGATTAATGGGGAGTAAATGAGCTAATACATGTAGAGCTCTTAAAACTATACCTGGCCCATAGGGATCACTCTGTAAATGTTAGCTCTTAGAGTATTATTTTATTGCAGGTCTAATGATATATGGCATTGTTTGTTAAGAAAACCTCAAAGTCAAGCTATTATTAACTTGTGTAGAATCAGTCACATAAAATGGTATTTTGTTCACTCCACTTTAGGTATCTTACCATTCCCTTACCCACCATACTACTTCTCTACCTCCCTGGAAGCCTTTATTAATTGCCCAGAAAGTGCCTAGTGCATAACACATGGTAGGGAACTCTATTAATGTTCGTGGGATGCATGTAGTCTAATGGGACGTAATTCCAATTTGTTTCAAAATATTATCTTTCGTTAGTGTAGAATACACCAAAACAAATTTTTGTCTCTGCGAGTAATTACCAGTCTTTATGGCCCCAGATACAATCTTGTCTTTATGTCACCTTGTAATCCACTCCTTGCTCTGTGAAACTAAAATCCACCTGGGAGAGTGAACAATACACATGCTGTTCCTGAGTAGTAGATTTTTTTATTTGGAAACAGGCTTTTGCTGACAGATGTGTGAAAGTACACCTACCTATGCAATTCCCTCTCACCTTGACAGCTGTGGATAGTCAGTAAACCACACTATTTTTTTTCAGTTGGCATTAATGGACACTTGAACTTTTCTCCCCAGGTCTACCTATTTCTAATGGTATCAGGCTGTCCCAAGAATTGTTGGGTTTTTTCCATCCATTTGGGTTTCCCACACCCCTGGTGGAAGCAATTTCAACACAAATAGAGAAGAGGTGCAAGTCTGAATTTCCATGTCCTTCTGAAGGAAATGAGAGCTACCAGAGTGTCCTCAGAAATTGGTCCCATTTCCCACCCAGCCCCCGTAGTCCCCAGAGCTGCCCAGTATGCCATGTGCAACATGTGGTATTGGTAGTACCTGGGTGACTCATTTCACAATAACGAAAAATGCCTTTTTTTCTTCTTTCAATTTAATGTTATTTTTTTAATGTTTCTTGAGAAATACTGAGTAAGTGATTAATAACCCATCTTGGTTTTGCTTTTTCTATCACTGGCTTGTAAAGAAATAATGTGACCTACAGATGTTTAGACAAATAGTACATTGTATTAATGACAGATTCTGCTCAGACATGCCGCATGCAATTGAGCTTATCAGCAGTAAAAGAACAGATATTCCTGGACTTCATCTAATCATCTTTTCTTTGCTTTTCTTGTTAGACTAAATACCAACCCATATTGAAAAGGGGACTTGACAAAACAGTGTTCAGAACTGTGTGTTACCGTCATCCTTTACAAGGCAGCCAGAGGAAGAAATGTGCAGCCAGACATATGTGGAGGTCATATAAACAGTCCTAACAGAATGGGAGCATTCTTACATGCCAGGCATGGCACTGTGGACATTAGATATTTCTTTATATAAGTTGCTTTTTTATTTTTACTTAAAGGACAGTAATAGGAAATAGGTCATCTTAAGCAGATAAAAATTACCAATCAGAGTTAATTAAGTCATCTTTTATAATAAGTAGTTTCATTTAAAATAGGTGATTAATGATAGCTGAAAATCTCTGGGCTGGTTTATACAAAAGTTTCGTTGGGATTACAGAGAAAAGAAAAAGGGAGGAGACACAATTTCCAAACTGGGTCATGTTCCCTAGACAAGAAAATTCAAACAAGGCTAGAATTACCCATGAGAGGACCGTGGTGAAAATGTAGACCCCCAATTTTAGAGCTGGCAGGGGCCTTTGAGTCATTTAACCCAACACGCTTTTTTTCCAAATGGGAAAGATGAGGCCCAGAGGTTCAGTCACATGGCCAAGGTCATGTGGCCCATCAGTAGCCAAAAAATAGCCAAAATCCACTTTTTTTTTTTATCTGAGAGACTTACATTTTTCCCACATTGCTACCCACTACCTTTTCCAGTCACAATATTTTTAATTCAAAAATATTTGTTAAGCACATACTAGGCATAGGCACTGAAGTGTAGCAATTTAGATTAAAAAAATAGCACATAAGAGTTCATCACATTAGCCATCAAAGTTATGTTTTTCATCTGTAGAAGAGAGACAGCTGCAAAGCATTTGATCTTAACAATGACAATTAAAATGAAGCTTATTTGAAGTTGCAAAATCACCACGTTGCATTAGCACAAGACTCCAGCATGCATGCACGAGGGCACTTTGCAGATGGCTTGCAGAGGCTTAGTTTATGTAGGCACTTTAGGGAACAGATGGAACCTGCAGTGTCCCATGGTAAATGTGGATTTATGGCTCTACCATCACCAGCCAGAGTGGCTCTCTTCTACCTGATGACACAGCTGAAGTGGCGTGATGTCTCTGGCTTGTGAATTACTGGCATAGGAGTCCCTAAAGGAAATTCTGTCCCCAGTGGGATCATTGGCTTCATCCTGTATCCCTGCAATGAATGCACCATTAATGGGTGTTTGATATCAACGAAAGATCTATTTTATTTAAACTTTATAAAGGTTAAATAAGCATCATCCAGAAGGCTAGAAAGTTGAGAGAGAAACTTGCATTTGTCGATCTGTTCTCTGCTATTTTCATAAAATCCTATATAGTTTTTTCCTCCAACTTTTGTGTTTAGTATGTCTTGTATCTTTTCCCTCCCCCAATTTTCCTGTCCCCAGATGTTTTAAGGGCTTGAGATTAGAGAATTAAAGGAAAATACATATAAAGTTGAGCTTCATGAAGACTCAGCTAATAGGTAACTTCAAGGTGTTTTGTCTGTAAAATACTGATAAGAATGTGTGTCTTGGTTCCTCATAAGGTAGCATTTCAGCATCTCATAAAGAAGCTATCAGAGAAGATAGCAGCTTGGGAGAAAAAAAAAAAAACCCCACACATAATATCAAACAAAAGGGATCAATGAGATGAATGCCAAAGCTATTACAATGAATGTAGAATATCCTCTGTATGATGGTGTCTTCTCTAATTATTTAAGATTGCTTGTAAAATTGATTTTATGTAAACACAACAACAGTCAGCAACAGCCAGCTCCTCCGCAGGCAGCATAAGTTGTAGGGGATTTATTGACCTGTCGTTCACATGTGTTACTTTACTACCACTTAATGGTCTGTTTAGACAGTCTTGGTGTGTACAAACTCCCACCATCAGCTCCAAGCACCACACGTTGACAGGTAGCTGCCACAGAGATAAAATAAGGGACCCCACGCCTGAGCATTCTGGGGCATGGAAACATCTGTTATTTTCTAATCAAATGCAGGATTTTCCTCAGGAGCTGGAGTGGGATGTAAGGAGTCCTTGTCTTTCTACCTTTTACTATTTCTTGAACATGGAAACATAAAAACACTAGGCTCAGAACTAGCTTCGGGTCCTAGTTTCAACTCTTACTGGTGATGTGGCATGGCTGTGTCCGATTGTGTCTCTAAGCCTCAGGTTGATCAGCTCTAAACAGGAAAAATAATTCGGTACCTGCCCAGTTCCTGAATTTCCTGGAAAGACTTAAGGGCAAAATGGTTATAGGTGTTATGCAAATGCATGATCAAACATACACATACGCTCAGTTCAATCAGAGTTGTTGCAAATTGGATTGGGAAATACAGAAAGTTATTTGCCTTGGGGTGGGTAGTTTAAGAGGTGAAGGATGAAGACACAGTCACTACTCTCAAGGAGCTTACAGTTGGACAGGGAAGATGACACATTTCAACGATCTAAGACAGTATTTATTTAACATTATAACATCTCTGAAATTGAGGTGTATCTTATAACTAATGACATATCTTAGTGTAATAAGCATATTTTTTTCTTTCGTAGTGGCACATGAAATAATGATGTCTTACATTCCATGAAATTTCATAATATAGCCTCTCAGATAACTCTCCTCTGGGAGTGAGGGGGTCCCAGGGAAAATGGAGGTGGATCCCAGAAAAACAGATTCTGAAAGGCTGCAGAAAGAGTAACATTGCAAGCTGCATAGCTGGAAAATTAACATTGGACTGGATAGGAACTAGTTTGGGGGGAAAGATAAATTTTGCAAACATACAATTTTAAAATCTAAGAATTTCCTATTGCATCAAAATAGAAATGTAAAGAAAAGAATCTGACGACTAATGGGAAGGGGATACAATAAAAAGTGAAGGCAGCCCTCCTCCCCACCCACCATCTTTTGCTCCATTTAATGAAACAACCAACCTGCTGGAGAGGTTCCAGAGTGATGGGATCCTCACATGCAGAACGGCGGCCCTCAGACTGGAGCTGACATGGTCTGTGCTCATTCCCACTCTGTACCCGTTGGATGAACCCAGTTCTTAATCTAAAACAGAATGTGCAGAGTCTCAGGCTCTGTGACTGGCCTCCAAAGCGACCCCAACTCGATCCCAGGGCAGAACAAACAGCCTTAATGCAGGTTTAGTTTTTCGCAGGCCTTTGCTTTCAGGAATGCAGTTATGTGGCCATTTCCCTGACCCGGCCCTTGTCATAATGAATCCTTCCTTCCTATTGAATTATTTTCTCCTCTTTCCTCCAAAAGATTTATCCCATATGCCAACTTTTAGTGAAACTTTTCTTGCTCAAGAAAAAATAAACAAGCAACCAAGACTCGAGTGGCCAGAGTTAGGACAAAATCAAATGGTGTTTCCTGTATTTTAAAAGATCGCAAAATATTCTAAAGATGAAGACAAATGTTAATATAGCTTAAATGTGCAATTATAATAACTGGAGTTCAAAATCTAATTAGTGGCATCTTTTGTCTCCCTCCCCTGCTAATTTCCTCTCCTCCTTGTTTCCTCTATTTTCTCCTCTTGACTGGTTTTCTCTTAGATTTTACATTTCTATTTTCTCAATGTGACATCTACCCAGACTTTTCTGTCACGCATGTTTAATTTTTAGATTTTTCTCTCCTATCCTAATCTCACATTTTATCTACCCCGACCTTTCCATCTGGTTACTTTTACCCTTCTTCCTATTGCTTTGTTATTTTCTCCTTCCTGTTTATTATTTCTCTTCCTTCACTCATGTTTCTGTTTTTCTATTTGTCAAGTGTTTCTACATTCCTTGTAAAATGATAATTATTGAATCAAGCATACTCCTAAAATGACAGGGTATAAGGGCAAATGAGAAACTGTGCACTGTTATAGTTACTAGGTATTAAAAATAAACTTGACCAAGGCTAATGTCAAACAGCCTTGAGATTTTTAACATAGCATTTCAGACGAAGCCAACATCACCCTGATACCAAAGCCAGGAAAGAACTTAACAAAAAAAAGAAAACTATAGACCAATATACCTTATGAATATAGATGCAAAAATTCTCAATAAAATCTTAGCAAATCGAATTCAACTGTTCATCAAAAAAATAATCCATCACGACCAAGTGGGCTTCATCTCAGAGATGCAGGGATGGTTCAACATACACAAATCTATAAATGTAATTCACCACATAAATAGAAGTAAAAACAAAGACCAAACGATCCTCTCAATAGACACAGAAAAAGCATTCAACAAAATTCATCACCCTTTTATGATAAGAACGCTTAACAAAATAGGCATAGATCGGACTTACCTAAAAATGACAAAAGCCATATATGACAAACCCACAGCCAACATCATACTGAATGGGGAAAAATTAAAAGCATTCCCACTTAGAACTGGAGCCAGACAAGGTTACCCTTTATCACCATTTCTATTCAACATAGTGCTGGAAGTCCTGGCCACAGCAATCAGGCAGGAGAAGGAAATCAAGGGCTTCCAAATGGGAGCAGAAGAGATCAAACTATCACTCTTTGCTGACAATATGATCTTATATCTAGAAAACCCCAAAGATTCTGCCAAGAGACTATTGGAATTGATAAGTTCAGCAAAGTCTCAGGTTACAAAATCAATGTACACAAATCAATAGCATTCATACATGCCAACAGCAGTCAAACTGAGAACCAAATCAAGGACTCAATACCTTTCATAATAGCAATAAAGAAAATAAAATACCTAGGAATATACTTAACTAAGGAGATGAAGGACCTCTACAGGGAGAACTATGAAACACTGAGGAAGAAAACAGCAGAGGATGTAAACAGATGGAAAACCATGAAGACCCCATATAGGTAAAACAACCTTAAGCAAAAAGAACAAATTGGGAGGCATCAATTTACCAGACTTCAAGCTACAAAAGCATACACTGGGGAAAAGAATCTCTATTCTATAAATGGTGCTGGAAAAATTGGATAGCCACATTTAGAAGACTGAAACAGGATCTACACTTCTCACCTCTCACAAAAATCAACTCATGACGGATAACAGACTTAAACCTAAGGCATGAAACCACAAGAATTCTAGAAGAAAATGTTGGAAAAACTCTTGTAGACATTGGCCTAGGGAAAGAATTTATGAAGAAGACCCCAAAGCAATCACAGCATCAACAAAAATAAGTAAGTGGGACCTGATCAAATTAAAAAGCTTCTGTACAGCCAAAGAAACTATCACTAGAGCAAATAGACAACCTAAAGAATGGGAGAAAATATTTGCATGCTATATATCCAATAAAGGGCTAATAACTAGAATCTATATAGAACTCAGGAAAATCAGCAAGAAAAAAACAACCCCATTAAAAAGTGGGCAAAGGACATGAACAGAATCTTTTCAAAAGAAGATAGATTAATGGCCAAGAAACATATGAAAAAATGCTCAACATCTCTAATCATCAGGGAAATGCAAATCAAAACCACAATGAGATATCACTTAACTCCACTGAGAATGGCTTTTATCAAAAATTCCCAAAACAACAAATGTTTGTGTGGATTCAGAGAGATAGGAACACTCATACACTGCTGGTGGGACTATAAACTAGTACAATCTATATGGAAAGTATGGAGATACCTCAAAGAACTAAAAGTAGAACTACCATTCGATCCAGCAATCCCACTACTGGGTATATACCCAAAGGGGAAAAAAGGACATTCTATAAAGAAGACATCTGTACTCGAATGTTTATAGCAGCACAATTCACAATTGCAAATATGTGGAAACAATCCACGTGCCCATCGATACATGAGTGGATTAACAAAATGTGGTATACGTATACCACAGAGTACTACTCGGGCATAAAAAAAAAAAAAAAAAATGGTGAACTACCTATTGTATTATCCTGGATGGAGTTGGAACCCATTCCTCTAAGTGAAGAATGACAAGAATGGAAAAACAAACAGCACATGTACTCACCATTAAATTGGTACTAATTGATCAACACTAATGTGCACATATGGGAAGTAACATTCATACTGTGTCAGGCAGGTTGGGGGGCAAGTGGGGATGGGTAAATCCCCTAATGGATGCAGTGCACACTATCTGGGGATTGGGCATGCTTGTCAGGCGGTACAATGGCAAATCATATAACCAAAGCGTTTGTACCCCCGTAATACTCTCAAAAAAAAAAAAAAATTGCATTTCAGGGAGGTTCCCAAAGAGTATTCTCTTATAGGAATGTTGTCATTTCCCAGGGATGAGGATAATGTTGGGGGGAAAAGGAGGGGATTGGAGGGAGAGGCCATATAGAACAGTGGCTATAGCCTCTGCTGCCAGATTTCCTATATTCAGACACAACTCTAATACTCACTTTAGGAAAGTTATTTCTCTCGGTCACATTTGTCAAATAGAAATGCTAACATAACTCCTCTCTTACACAATTTTTGTAAGGATTATATGAGTTAGTTGCTCGCTAGATTTGATAGCCCCTATATTGATAGCTTCTGCTATCCTCCAATATTTTCCCAGACTTCAGCAGTGCTATCCTTTTTTGTGATAACAAAATGTTTTATATCTATGCTATTCGATATGGTAGCCACTAGCTGAGCAACTACATTTTTTGTTTTAAAATTTTTAATTTATTTAGTTTTAAACATTAAATTTTTAATTTTAAATTTAAATAAAATCATTTTCCAGTTACGCATTAGGATGGATTCTATTTGGAGGAAGAAAAAAAACAAAAACATAATTTAACTTCTGTCCCTTAACCTCTTAAACCAACATGCAGAATCCACTTTTCCCCAAATACCCAACATGTCTATTTAGAATGATCTGGGGTCATGCCGAGCACAGTTGCTCACACCTGTAGTTTCAGCTATTTGGGAGGCGGAGGCAGGAGGATCTCTTGAGTCCAGGAGTTCAAGGTTACAGTGAGCTATAACTGCACCATTGCACTCTAACTAGCAAGACAGAGAGAGACCCTTCTCCTAAATTAAAAAAAAAAAAAAAAAAGAATGATCTGGGGTCCATGGACCCCCCTTGAAGAGTCCCCATTAGAGCATGGCAGTCGTTAAGTTATCTGGTGTTTATCTGAAAAGTTGGTACAGTGGCCGCTCACGTTCTCTCTGTGTGTGTGTCTCTTTCAGCAAGCATTATTTATTATTGTTATTTCCTGTTAACCAACAGGGTGGGATAAGAGCCAGCATATAGACTAACAGTGGAAGAGTTGTTTTCAGTGTTGGGCAAAGGCCTTGTATAGAGAATTATAAATGGGCCTCTCCACTCCTATCTTTAAACGTGAAAAGGCATAGGTAGTGACAGCTCTCCATAGCTGTTTGATGACAGGGGGCAGGGACCTGTTCCTCAGCTCCTTTTTTCTTTAAAGCATCAGAGCCCCAGCTCTGTAATCACACCCACATGCAGGACTGGCTCCCTTTTCTCTAGAAGGAGGCTGACATCCCTCCTCACCTGAGAACTTCTCTGCCAGGAGCTCGCAGTGGCAGGAGGTGGGCTGATGTGTGATATATTTGGCACCAGTGAGTTGCAGTTTATTTCAGTTGTCTGTGTCTATGTTTTTCTCCAGAAAAAAAACAGTTCCAGACATTCGAGCCTTCTTTATGCTTTTAAGGGTAGAATATCAGCTAGCCAAATTCTGTTGGTTCAGAAAGCTTAAAAGAAACAAATTGTTTATCCAGTTAGGTGCATTTCTTTCCTGCATTAGGAGGCTGATAATAAAAATGTATGTAGGTGCACTGTTTTCAAATTATCACATTCTATATAACATCTACAATCTGTTTTGCTGTAAATGCATCATAAACTCTTACCTATGAGGTCATACGTTGAGTCATACCCCGTGGCCCTAATAGATACTCACAGGCAGAATAAAACATACACCCCTCACTTCAACTTGTCGTCATTTACTGTCTTAGCCTTGTGGTTTGTCACACACTCTAGGTACCTGAAATTCTAGTCACATAGCCATTGGGCATTTCCGAGATGTGCCTCTTATTATACCAAATTCAGACTATTCCCTTTTTCTCAAGCACCTTTTCCTGACTTCTCCACTTGCCAAAGATCCATAGAAAGAACCCTACCTTTATTCACTTATTCCATTCACGCTGATGGAGCATCTGCGCTGTGTCAGTCACTGGGCAAGGCATAGACAATAACAAGGTGACAGGCTAGTGTCCTGCTTCCAAATCGGGCTCTGTCAACTGCTAGCTAGACAACTTTGGGCATTCAGCTTAATAAACCGCACGTGGAAAATCATGAGATGCTACCTCCCTTTCAGATTTGCCATAGAGGAAGGAGATGACACCTCTTGACTTAGTTGAAAGGCTGGCGTGTGGTGAACACTGAAAAGTTGCTTCCTTCTCCTTCAAAACTCTGCCCAATCCCACCTGTTCTAAGGACGCTTTCTACCTTTACCTAGTTGAAATTCAACTCTCCCTCCTCA
The DNA here is from genome assembly GCF_000956105.1 of Propithecus coquereli. Taxonomy (NCBI): domain Eukaryota; kingdom Metazoa; phylum Chordata; class Mammalia; order Primates; family Indriidae; genus Propithecus; species Propithecus coquereli. The sequence continues at coordinate 2,300,697 of NW_012146523.1, forward strand.
TCATGCCCGTAGCATGCTTCAAATAAGAAGCACATAACTCTTTCTGTTTTGTCCCAGTTATTTAAATGATCTTTGGCCTCCTTAACCAGGTTTTGGGTTCTTAGAGGAGATGGTTCAGGTGTCTGTCATTTCCATTAAATTCAACTTATAATTATTGACTTCCTTCTGTGTGCCAAACACTGTGTTAGAAAAAGGTGAATAAACCACATTTCCTGCCTGCACAGAAGTTGTGGCCAGGGAGACTGTACTGGGCATTGTTGTTTTTGTCTGCTTAGCACCTATTCCTTCCTTTGGAAATTGTATCCCCCTTCCTTTCAAAAGTATTTCCTGCAGTAGATGGAAGCATTGGCCCCCAATCTTTACCCACTTCTGTACCCATGCCCCTTGCCGTGTGACGCTGCAGCCCTTCCTACTAGAGGTAGGGTACCCTTGCCCACCGTTTGACTTCATGCTCAGCCACATGACTTGCTTTAGCCAATAGAATGGTATAGAATTCAGTGTTCCACTTCCTGGTCCTTAAGATTCACTGTGGACTTTCGCTTCCTCTCTTGTACCTCTATCGCTGCCATAAGAAGTCTGCAACTTCAGCCTGGGCCCCAGAATGAGCACTCATGGAATAGGCCTCAGTTTCACCCACCACAAGGAACTTGGCTCAGTCAGACCTGCAGATGAAAGCAGAGCCACCAAGTCAATACCAGCCAACCTGCTGTAGTTGCATAAAAAGTTTAAATGCATTCATGTCCAGCCTGGGCCATATGGCGAGACCCCATCTCTATTAAAAACTAAATGCTTGTTGTTTGCCATTGAGATTCTTGGTGGTTAGTTTTGCAGCAGGAGGCGACGTACATACCAGGCTCCAGTCCTGCCCTGCTTCTGTTCTTCTCCATCCCCCTTCTTTTAGGCATGGTCTTGAAAAGAGGTCTGAATGGGATTCACCATCTTCTTTTATACTCCCTAAACCAGGGCCACAATTCTTGGTCAAGGGCAAACACGTGACCCAAGAAGAAGAAATCAGAATTCTTACAGACACACCAAGACCGGAGGGCAAGGCCCTAAGGCAGAATCCAGAGATCTGGGAGGGGCTCCGATTTCTGCCCTCAGGCTTGTTTGTTCGGCATTTCCCTCAGTCTTGTGAGCTAACCCAGCATCCAGTAAATTTCCTCTCTCTGAAGCTGATTTGAGTTGGGTTTCTGTCCCTTACAACCTTGGAAAATCCCGAGACAAAAAGTGACCAGGCAGTACAGTCTGGTGAAGATATGCCAGGGGCACGAAGGGGACTGTGGGAGCACAGGGAGGGGGCAACCCAGCTCAGACGTCAGAGACGGCCTCTCAGGGAAAGGAGCAACTAAGCTGAAACCTAAAGGTTGGCCAGAAAAGTGGAATATGAGGCTGGAAAAAGAGGAACAGCCTCCCAAAGGCCCAGAGGGCGGAGGTTCACAGGGAGAGACAAGGTGGGGAGAGCTAACGGGCCAGCGTGGAGGACCTTGGAGTTCAACATGAAGAAGTGGGACTGTTGCTGATGGCAGGCAGGAGTGACTCAACAATTTTAAGAAGGGGAACAGTAGCCTTTTAGAAGGCTTTTTTTTTTTTTTCATTGTAACAAGGCTGCAGGGTGAAGATTGAAGTCAAGAAACCACTTAAGAGGCTGTTAAAAGCATCCAGGCATGAGAGGAAGGTATCCTGGATTCAGGCAGAGACTTTAGGCTTTCAAATAGGGCCTTCTCAGAGTCAGTGTGCAATATTCGTCTGTTGCATTGAAAATTGGAGAATTAAAGCCATTTTCTGAGACTCCCTTTGAGAGGAGCCTTGCCTTCCACATAAGATTATGAGGAACCATGCTTTGATAAGGGGACAATTTTTTAGCCACTTGTTCCATATTTCTCCTCCCAGAAGACTCTTCTGAACATGTACAACCTGGGGTGTCACCGCCCTCGGGCCACCAACTCCTTCTCATTGTTCAAGATGTGCTGGGTGTTACATTTGCCCAGAATAAAATGATTCTCATTTACTTACCTAGCAGCTGTCAAAGCCTGAGATTTCATTCTGTAGGCGTAAGCAATTTTTCCCCTGTAAATGTGGCTTCATCTCAAGTTTGTTATCTGCCAGCAGCAGTGAACAGAGGTGCTGCAGTCACTCTTCCTTTCTCCTATGAGCAACAATTAAAGACCGATTCTACTGGAGTACAAATGCATCTGTTAACAATTGTCACCCTTGAGTCATGTGCTCAAGAGGTTTAATAGGTTTTCCTGAAGACCTCCAGATGAAGAAAGGGCTCGATACACAGCACAAACCCAACAGGAGAATACAGTGGCTTAGCTCCTTTTGGAGCTAGAGAGAAGAGTTCTGTTTCCGGGGCGGACAAGGAGACACCGGCTTCGGGAGAATGCAGGATCCAGCTTGTTATTGAGGAAGGTGAATTCAAAAAGAAGACATACGGGAAAGTGCTTAGATGAGCAAATTTGAATTTCACCCAGATTGGTCTTATTCCTGCAGCACTTCTGGGTACAAAACATACTGGCTGAATCACATCCAGAGAACTGACGTGGGGAGGAGGTGAAGCAAGAAGGAAAAAAAAAATTTGGTTTCTGGGTTGTGCAGGCAATCATTCCTTCAGGGTTTTATGGGGTTCCTCTCCCATTTATAATATCTTTCATGCACTTCTCTAGTGTAGACAAGAATAAGGTGTGTCCCGGGCCACCTCCCCACCAGTCTTTAGACATAGGAAGGGTCTTGGCTTTGAAATCCACTCCCAGCCGGCCCCTGTGAGTGTAAAGTGGCTCACCATCAGGTCCTCTTCCCCATCTCTTTGGGTCCTTTGACCACACACTTAACGAGGTCGCACTTCAGCAATGTCTTTGTTCCACCCTAAATGATGTTCCCACCCTCCTGACAAAGCAGCTTTTGTGTCTTATGTCAAAATAATCACTTGCCAAAAATGATGGCAAGGCTCAGAAATATCCCTGCTTTATCCCTAGGGAATAGAAAAAATAGAGTGCTAAATGTTTAACCTGGATTGATGAGGTTTGCTGAAACTATCGGATAAAATGAAAACTTTCCTAGAGGCGTAAATCACAGGGGAGATTTTCCCCCTGTCTCATTGATTTTTGGATTCGGTTAATGATTCCAGCACTGAGAACATAAGGCTAGGTGGAAGTTAAAGAAATGGAAAGGCCACATTAACCTCTAAATTTTACCTATATGTTGTTTTTTGACAGTGAAATACTATAATTAACCCAGACTGTTTTCCAAAGATTTAATTTTTTGCTGATCTTCAAAAGTATTGCAGAAAAGCTGATTCCTAATTATTACATACAGCGTTGCATAAATTTCTTCCTAATTAAAAAGCCTCTAAATTCTAAATAATCAATTTACAAAGACATATGGTTTTGAAAAATTAGGCATTTAATTTCTAAAGATTTATTAGTAATTTGTACCATAGCTAATTAATTATGGTTATAATACTCTTGCAGTCATAGTAGAGATTGATGTAATGATATGATTGCAAATTTATTTTGATATGTCTTCTTTAATATCAGAGCATTACAATGTACTTAGTTTTCCAGCCCATTCTTAATTATGCTTGAAAGCATTCGTTTAATGAAAGATAAGAGGGCTTGATAAGTGTACCATCAGAATTTATTTGAAAAACTGTTTTCAACATGAAACAAACAAATTATATTTTGCCCAGGCAAAATGATATTTGTAGTTAGTAATAAATTAGCAGATAGAAATGCCTTGAAATTAAATCGTATTTGATGTAGAATTTCTCATTAACCATTGTGACAATTCACAGAGAGCTTAGCATGAGAAAGTAGTTTAACTGTACAAGGGAAGCCCGCTGACAAAAGTGAATAGAACTCAACATAAACAATGATGGCGTTGTAAATGTTCACAAACGCGTGGGATAGGTGGGGAAGGTTTTTTTCCTATCTTGTTTGTTGATGAATTTCTAGGCATTAAAAAAATCTAGAAACTGTTTTGAATATTACTGGTTTTTTCTCTGAAGTTGTAGGAGGAGATTTTTGATTTAGTGATAGAAAATGCCACTGATCTGTTTCATTGAATAGAAACACTTGATCCTTCTGAATAACATGGGGGACAGAAATATATTGTCGGCTGCAAGAAGAAAGGAAAAGGAAGATGGTAAAAATAGCTTTGTAGCAGACGTGGAGCTCAGAGTACAGCATGCCACATTTAGGTTGGCTAAAGGACACATTTTCACATGCAGAGGCTCTAGGAGGGATTCCTGGGGAGGTGGCAGAAATTCTTAATATGGCCATTTTCCTGATCGAATTCCAGGTACCAGAGCTGACTGGGTGACCTGGGAGGTCACTGACAGCCCCGCCTTCCTTATTTCACATGGTATTTTTGTTCAGCTGGGTATTGCTGTGGTTATTGTTGTGACTTTTAGCCAGCAAGGTCTGTTTGATTTCAAATATCTTGCCTAGTTTCTCCATAGCACAGCCATTTGAGAGATATCTGTCACTGGATGGCTGTGTGACTTTGAGAAAGTCACTAAACATCTCTCAAGTCTCAGTTTTCTCATCAGTTAAAGGGTGCCACTAATAGAACCAGCTTTGTGGTGTTGCTGTGCTGATAAAATGCAGTATTTCATGCTAGCAGCTCTGCTTGGCACACAGAAAGCTATCGTAGTACTTAGAGGAGAGCACCAGTGCAGAGAACTGGGTGTTGGGACTGTGGGAGGCCTTGGTTTTTCATTCGTTCATTTCACAAGTATTTACTGAGCATTCACTCTATTTTCAGAACAGGCCATATTTGCTGTGGACCCAAAACTAAATAGAGTGTAGGGATATCTGCCTTCTCAAAATTCATAATCTAAGAGAAAAGGCAAGTATGTGCATAGAAATAAATAACTAATTCTTTTTGGAGTATATTGGGGTACAAGGGAGAAGAGTTTTAGAGAGCTTGAAAAGGCCTAAAAAAGAAGATAATAACATTTGAGTTTCGAACGAAGACAAACCAGGTGGGGAAGAGTACTGATGCAGCGAGTAGAGCAAGACGGAGGGTTCTAAGGCAGGTGTTGAGGAGCCATAAGAAGTTTGGGTTGGTTGTGGCTAAAGGGGTGAAGCAGGGTTAGTGAAAGATGAGTCTGAAGGCTTGAACAGGGGCTGGGGTTATTTATTGGGTGCTGTGGTCTGAATGTTTGTGTCCCCCTGCAAAATCCGTGTGTTGCTACTTAACCCCCAATATGGTCATATTAGGAGGTAGGACCTTTAGGAGTTGATTAGGTCATGAGGGCTGTGCCCTCATGAATGGGATTAGTGCCCTGAGGTTGCATAGAAAGCACCATCTATGAGGCAAGGTACTCACCAGACACTGAATGTTGGCACCTTAATCTTAGACTTTCCATCCTTCGGAACTGTGAGCAATAAATTTCTGTCGTTCATAAATTACCCAGTCTAAGATATTCCTTTATAGCAGCCCAAATGAACTAATACTTTGGGTAAAAGATAACCTGTGGGATGTAAAAACACCAAAGGTTAACTGTGTGAATATTAGAAAAACATTAGAATATTTTTCCTCTTCAAAAAATGTACAGGTTTTAAGATATGTAGTAAAAATCTACTCCAGATAGAATAACTAAAAGCATATCCTATCATATTTATTAAGCTTGGGCTTGACAGTAATAAAATTCTCATCAAAGGAAAAAATTAAAAACTACTCTTTTGGGGTATTTCATCACATGCACAATAAACTTGCAACTTGCTTCCTTGAATCAACAAATATGTACTCAGCACTTATAAGGTGTTGAGCACCTTGCTAAACCCTGTGTGACTACAGTAGTTTGGCCTTTCGTAGTATTTTTCAGTAAAATAAGAATAATTTTGATAATAGTTTTATATTAATTTAGCTCTGTGCTTTGTATTTTAAAAGCCCAGTATTAAATTTATTTAAAAAGCATTGAGTATCTGTCTGTCCCAAGTATGCATGTATATTTGTCAAGTTCCACATTAGCGTAATGTTTTCTGTGTCCATGATCAGGGATTGCAATTACCTGTACAACTTCAGGTAATTCATTTAAACTTGATGGGCCTCATTTTCCCTCATTTATAAAATAAGTTCATTTCACAGCCCTTTTCCAGATCAAAAATTGTGTGATTTGTGAAAATGAGTGTGTTCTTTTGACTAGCAAAAATATATATATGAATTGTAAGGGCTAATATATATGACCTTTAACTGGTTATAACTTTACATATAACTTAAAAAGTTATAACTTTTCATATACTCTTTAGGTAAAATTTAGGCTGAAGCTAAAATAAATCCTTTGGGTGAAAGTTCCCTCAACTTTGGATCTGCATATCATATAATTTTACATGAAACTTATTTTCATTCCATCTCTCTTAATTTTATATCTTTATGCTAGTTTCCACCAAAATAAAAAGGCAGAGAAGCTCCAAGTTTTGGGACTAGCTAAAAGAGATGTGACCAGTACCTTCCCATCCCCCTGAGGGCTTAAATAATTGAGACAGGCTCCTGAACTCCAGGCTGCGGTTGCAAGGCTGGTCCGTCATCATTAACTACCGGAGCCACATAACCACTCCGTATGCTCCAACATAACTCCCATTATTATCGATAAAAGTTACACTACTATACCAGGGGGAAAGAAAGGCCGCAATAAGGCTTTTAAAAGGCTATTTAATATATCAGCTTTCACAAAGATAGACGGTATCACTAAGACAAAACAAGAAAAGATGTGCCCAACTTTACAAGGTATTGGCACTGTTAATCATATTTTGAAATATTGCTGGCATATATCTTGGAAAACATAACACCGTTGCCATATTTCCAGTGGGAGAGATGACAGTTTTAATGTTGAGATACACTGTAATTCCAAGCCCTCTTTTTTTCCCCCTGTATGGGATAAACCAAGCCCTCTTTTTTGCCCCTATATGGGAAGTAGATTAGGCAACCGGCTGAGTTCCAGAAGCTTAAGTCTTGAAGTGAAACATTGTAAATTCCAGCACATTCCATTACAAAGATATCAAAGTTTCATTAAATAACTACATACATACATATACGTATATATATGCTCTGTTATAAAATTATCTACATTAATATATATTTACATATGCAAAATATTAAAATATTATAAATTCATATACATATGTAATTTTAGATTGTTAAAATAATTACCTGGCCGGGCGCGGTGGCTCACGCCTGTAATCCTAGCACTCTGGGAGGCCGAGACAGGAAGATAGCTCCAGGTCAGGAGTTCAAGACCAGCCTGAACAAGAGCGAGGCCCTGTCTCTACTAAAAAATAGAAAAAAATTATCTGGACAACTAAAAATACATAGAAAAAATTAGCGGGGCACGGTGGCGCATGCCTGTAGTCCCAGCTACTCGGGAGGCTGAGGCAGGAGGATCGCTTGAGCCCAGGAGTTTGAGGTTGCTGTGAGCTAGGATGACACCACGGCACTCTACCCCGGGCAACAGAGCGAGACTCTGTCTCCAAAAAAAATAAATAAATAAAAAATAATTACCTGTTTTTCATCCATATTTTTCCATTTTCAATTTTTACACATGGCATAACAAAATTCACAGATCACCAGATTTGAAAGCATTTCCACATTCATTATTTTGAACTTCCTAATTCTGTGAAATGGATAGGACACATACATTTCTGCCTGTTACACTTATAAGGAATGTGACGTTAATATCTTGCCCAAAGTCCCCCATACTATATGTGGCAAAAGTAGGATGTGGCCCTGTTTTTCTGCCTCCAAATTCAGGACTCTTTTCACTGTACCATCCTGGCTTTGTAACATGAGATTATTTACAGATAGGTAGATATATAGACCTGATCCAGGAGGACATAGGTTTCTTATTCTACCTCCATGCATCACTATGATGCTTCACTGAGAAATGTGGCCCGTTGGGCTTGCTGGTCTTTGAAGTTCTTTCCTCTGACTTCAGTTAGTACTTTAATAACTATGGTAGATATTCTGGGTTGCTGTTCTCCCCTTAGTCCTTACTAAAAGTATCTTTATTTTCTTCAGTGTAGCAATGTGCCCCTTTAAAATATCCCAACTCCCAGACCCCCTAGCAGCTGGGGTAACCAAGCGACACAGTCCAAGCCACCTCCATGTAGAAAAGTCACCAGATGGGGCTCTGGGAAAGCTATTTAAATAGGAGAAAAATTTCTGGCTTTATTCTTTATCTTATCCCCTTCATCCTCTTTCTTCTTCCTGCCTGAAATACAGACACAATGCTGAGGAGATATCTGCCAGCTTGCAAGCAGGAGGGGGCAGTTCCATGTTTAATTAAGAGAGTACAAATGTAGAAAGAGCCTGGTTCCCGCAGAGCATTCTGGAGCCACTGTGTGAGTCCTGAACTGCCTACCTCCAGACCTCTTGTTCTGGTGAAAAAAAAAAAATAGGCCCTTATCTTGTGAAGCCACTATAGCTGCTGTGACTGAACTCACTCCTAATTGACACAGTAAAACAAACTAAAAGTGTGAAGAAGAAAAATATCAGCTGGAACTGGAAGAAAATCCAAGGTTTGTCTCTCAGGCAGAGACTGTTACATGCAACTAGCAAGTGTCCCATCAACTATGCACCCGTGGCTGGGGTCCACAGCCAGTATGCCTTGAGTAAGGGTCTCAGCTCGTGTCTCCAGAGAAGTGAACTTCATGGTTGGGTTTTTGTAACTTTACCACTCTATGACTCTGTTTCCTTACTTGCAAAATGGGGATAATAATAGAAGCTGCCTCTAAGGATCATTCTGAAGATTTAATGAGATGATACAAATAATGTGCTTAGAATAATACCAAGCATACTGGAAGCACTTAATAATGCTACTCACTGTTACTATGATCTGAAAAAGGAGAGACTGACCATTATTGATTCTGAATGGCATAGAGAACCAAGTCCCAGAGACACAGTCCCAGCAAATCTCCCCTTTCCATAGACAGGACCCGATGAGAGTCACTTCCTTCTCTCCATTCTTTCCCACACAAAAGATGGAAGTACGCTGAGGGAGTGATCATGATGAAAATTTATATATGTATGTGTGTGTGTACATATATATATGTATGTATGTGTGTATATATGTACTATATAGTGATTCAGAGGTTTCAGCATAAGTATCAAACCTAGTTCTTCTCTTCAAGGAATTCATGATCTGGTAGAAGGGAGTAGAGAGTAAGGAACAGTTCATTAAACAATTCAAGCATTGTGACATGTTCTGTAAGGTTCTGATAATAATTATATGAGGCTTCATAGAAAGACAATCTCAATATATGTCCGAATCTTTTCATCAAAGGTGTATTGGGGGTCCTGAACTGAGTATTAAAAATAAGCAAAAAGCAGGGTACAGTGGCATACAACTGTAGTCCCAGATACTCAGGAGGCTGAGGGAAGAGGCTCACTTAAGCTCAGGAGTTCAAGAGCAGCCTGGCAACATAGCAAGATACTGTTTCTTAAAATAAATGAATGGACGAATGAGTGAAAAAGAGAATAAGAATGGAACAGAGCCAGCAAATGTACCTTAGAAGAGTTATGATAGGATGCGAATGCCCCCAGGGTAGGAATATTATTCATTTAAAAACCCCAATAAAAATACAATTCCTGGCACATAAAATGAATCATCCCAGTTGGGTTTTGATAGTTTTCTGCCTCTAGGATTTTGTCTTTGAAAAAGCAACAGCTATTTAACACGTCGTCTTCTTGCTCTCCTGAAGCAGCTTATAGCAGACCAATGCTCCCAGAAAGAACTAGAAAGGCCAGACAATATTAAAATAAAAATCTCTCTGAAGGTATCAGAGATCTGCCAAGACATCCAAGATTTGAGGGGACAATCCCTCTAAGTAAGGAAGACCCAAAACTCTTTCCTCCTCAGTAATGTTTTCATTCTTAGTTGCATAAGGTAAGAGGTTGAGAAGCCAAGCAAAAGAAAAGCTGCCAAAATGCAGAGTGGAGTTTTCAGAATCTCATGATGCCAGAAAGACAAAACTTGGAATTCAGGAGTCGAGGCTGTGGTAAACATCCAGGCTCCTCTTGGGAACCCCCTAGAGGGCAACACCTAAGAGCAGGTGAACCCAAGGTAGAACCAGCCTGAAAAAATAAACTTTCTCTCTGGTCAGCTGAGCCCTTGATTTGATTGAGGTAAACTCCCCTACTCCAGTATCTAGATTTACTTTCAAAGAGGGTAAATCCTCTCTGAGGGAAGACAGGATCATCCAGAGCCTTTAAAATACACAGTGTTCCTCATTCTGCCAAAATTTACCAAACATGCTAAGAAACAGGATCAAGAAAAAATAGATAACAGAAAAGGACCTCAGGCAACCCAGAGAGTAAGCTTATCTTTAAAATAAATGTGATTAGTTTATTTAAGAAATAAATGATAGGATGGGGAATTTCACCAGAAAACTGTAGTTTGTTAAAGAATCAAATAGAAATCTTAGAAGTGAAATATAAAGTAAAATGAAGATCTTAAGTTTAATAGCAGATTTGGTTGGGAGCAGTGGCTCACACCTATAATCCTAGCACTTTAGGAGGCCAAGGCGAGAGGATCACTTGAGGCCAGGTGTTCAAGACCCGCTTGAGCAACATAGCGAGACCCCATTTCTACAAAATAAATACAAAAATTAGCTGGGCATGGTGGTGGGCACCTGTAGTCCCAGCCACTCAGGAAGCTGAGGCAGGAGGATTGCTTGAGCTCAGGAGTTTGAAGTTACAGTGAACTATGATGACACCTCTGTGCTCTACCCTGGGCAATAGAGTAAGACCCTGTCTCCAAAAAAAAAAAAAAATAGCAGATTGGACACAGCTGAAGAGTGGATTAGTGAACTGTAAAATAGATCAGGAGAAACAATTCAGACTGAAGCACAAACGGATAAAGGGATGAAAAATGCAGAAATGAGCAGAGAGACATATTGAACAGTTTTAACATATGTATTTTGATTCCCAGAAAGAGTGAAGAGAAAGAATGGAATAGAAGCAATTTTAAAGAGAAAAAGGCCACAAATTTTCCAAAATTGGAAGAAGATATCACTACAGGTTAAAGAACATAATTTGAACTTCCAGCTGGATAAAACCCAATTATTCAAAGCCAGTTTCATCAAACACTATAGATTTGTTCACGGTTTAGAAGTAAAGCATGTGAAGCCACTTGAATTCGTGTTACTTAGGCTAGAGAAGGAGATGTAGTGTTAAATTTGACCTTAACTTTGCCTTTAAACCAGAGAAATCCTAGGCAGATCAGGCTAGGATAAAGTTACCCTGGCTTAACTTTTAGAACAAGAATAAAAATAAAAATTTCAGCCCTGTGATTTAACTTTTTAATACACTCTGAAGTGAGAAGACACTGTGTCCCAAACTGTATTACCATCCTAATAGCTTTTTCAGCTTTTTTGATGAATTCCGATATTTTCCTGGAAAACCTTTGACATTTGAGTGCTGGTATTTAGCACTATTATTTTCATTTCTTTTTCTTATATGAAATCAGCCATTACTTTCATTAAAAAGGGAAAAAAAGATGCCAAGTTTTCCAAGTTATGAATTCCTTTTCCTTTAAAAGGGTCCAAAAAATATATATATATATATTGGGTGTGCTTTTCCAGAAGCTCATAACTGGAGGGCAAAGCCTCCCTAATAATTTTTACTGAATATTTCGGGATTTCTTTTTTTCTCCTAGACAGGATCCACCTGTAGCCTTTCAGAGGCAGCTGATAAGGCAAGGAAGAGCCCAGTCTTGGACTGTGAAAACCTTATTTAGTAATTGCTCTTGCTTCAACTGCTTGATTCTGATCTGAGGAAAGCAGGGAGGAGTGATATTTGTCAACATGTCTCTGGATTCTCCAGTTACTTTACACTTTCTTGGGTGATCTTTGTTCCTTCTCTCTCTCCAGGGCACCCTTCTCACTGATGAGTGCTCCTGGCAAAGCACTGGCGGTTTCCTTCCACATTTACAAGTGTTGGCGGCACTCTGCTTAACATTCCAACAGGGTGAGCTTAGCTGCCCCGGAGCGGAGCGTTGTGTAGCCAACAGTAACACACTCCCTGGTAGAAAGTTGACTTGCTAATGCTTATCCTCCTTTAACTCCCTGAAGCCACCATTTTTTCCAAGAGTTACTGCTGATGAGACCAAAGAGAGACCTGATGGCTAATGTCATATCTTCCATTTTTAGGAAGGAGAGGATTCTAGGACGTAGAGAATTGACCCAGCGTAGAGAAGGTGAGCCTAAATATTCTTCAGTGTTCAAGAATCAGTGACGAGGAGAGTTTCGGCATTTTTTGAGCTCCTGCTATTTGCAAGGTCTTAGGTGCAGGGACTGACGGTGGGATGCTGGGCAAAGAGATTCTGATAAATTAGGCCTGGCCTCTGTGTTTCAAGGGTTGGCCACAAAGAAAAAGGCCCTCTCTGATGGCAGCTCAACTCCTGTTGCAGTCACGTGAAAAAAGTGAAGTTTTTCAACATTTCTATCCCGGAAGATCATACCAACCTCCTCTTTATATCTGTTGCACTCCTGCCCCCAATTGTCGACTGATTCTCAAAGAACCTAATTTGCTTGCTACATATTTTTTTCAGGAACCCAGTAGGTCTCATGCTCAGTCAGTATTTGTTTTATCCTTTTTCCTATCCATGGAAAAGAAAATTTATTCTATGAAGACCTGAGGAAAAAAAATGCCAGGAATATAATCCGAAATCCCCTTAGGCTGATTGTAGGTCTGGCTAAATGGCGTATGTAGCAATGACAGCTAAGCTTCATTTCACTTCTCTGCCTGCTCCATGAGACATGAGCTCTAAGAGGCCAAAGCCGTATTTTAAGCATCCCTTGCTCCCCAGACACTGGAGCAGAGACCTGGCATCTAGAGAAACTCATGAATGTCACTGAAAGCTTTTTCTTTTGAGCCACAAGATTGACAAGTACTCTGCTGTATCAATGATCCAACACAACACGGCAACCATAATGTGCTCACAAACATATTATAAGCATTGCTACACATCAGGCCCTGAGTTTGGTGGCATGCGACTATAAACTTAAGAGAGAACCCCTGCTCTCACCTGCCTTGCTATGTGGCTGGAGAATGTCCTGTGCACAGATATCCATCATCCAGGGCAGTGACAGATGATGCCAGGGATGGCACAGCCAACGTGCTAAATCCATGTTGCCAAACATGCTAGCTGTAGCCACATGCGGCTATTGAAATGAAATGAAAAATTCTGCTCTTCAGTCACGCTCTCTTCATTTCGAGGACTCAGTAACCACATGCGGCTACTGTAGTATGATAGAGCACAGACATTTCCATCATCACAGAAGGTTCTGTTGGACAGTGCTACTCTAAAAGTTCAGAGAAATAAGAAAGCACTTCTGTTAGGTTGGTCAGGGGAGATTTCATGGCAGATGTGGCAAAGGAACCACCTCTTGGGGTAGGGGCAGGACACTGATGAGAAGGTGGGAAGACCTTCCAGAGGGATGGCATGAGCCAAGGGCACTGTTGAAGAATTAGTAGCAGTCTACCATTATCATTATCCTGAGATATTTCTTCTCTTTCTCCTTTGGATGGCTCCCACCTCCTAGCCATGAGGAGAACCGTCAATTTTTTTCTCATTATTCTTTCTCTTTTTCATGCAATGGCTATCTCTCCATTCCTATGACCCTAATCTTTACCAACATGCCCAGGCATCCTTCCGTATCCAAGGCTGGCCACATTCAAGTCACAGGTGTACATTACCTCCTGTTGGATGTGCTCCAAACCTTTGGGGTTTCCAGTAAGGGGTCACGGTCAGAAGAATTGTCCTCCTCCGTGTGGGAAGGGTGCTCATTCTGAGGAAGCACACGGCCTTTGTCAGGGATTGTATTTGTCTGCTCAGGCTGCCATAACAAAATACCACAGATTGGGTGGTTTAAACAGCAGAAATTTATTGTGTCACAGTTTTAGAGGCTGAAAGTGCAAGATCAGGGTGCCAGCGGAGTTGGTTTCGCCTGAGGCCTCTCTCCTTGGCTTGCAGATGGCCGCCTTCTCACTGCTGTGTCCTCACATGGTTGAACCTCTGCATGGCGCACCTGCACTATTTCTTCCTCTTCTTATAGGCACATTGGATACTGTAGTCATATTGGATTGAGACCTCACCCTGACACCCGTATTTTATTCAGTCACATCTTTAAAGACCTTGTTGACAAATGCAGTTACATTCTGAGACACCGGGGATTGGGACTTCAGCATATGACTTGGAGGAACACAGTTCAGCCCACAGGGATGAAGGGAGATGGAGACATCTGCCCCAAAGCCAGATTAAGCACAACAACAAACAGGACAGCGGAGCCCATAGCCACCACCGTCATAACGGGAGTCTGTGCTCAGACATTCTGCATTGCTTCGACTCGGGGTGACACCAAGCATCTCCATGGCTGCTAATCAACAACCAACCCCTTGCTGTGATGCCTGAGTTATCTTCACTTCCCTCTCTCTGCCTTCAATGTGGAGTGATTTCTAATCCTGTAACATTTTCTGCAGTAAATATTGTATTTCACAACTACCTCTTTTCTGTTTCTACCACCACATTTTTTGACAGTTACTTAATTGGCTGCCTCCACTGCAGTCTTTTCAGGATACTTTTGCCAGCCTCATCATGTGCCTTTCTCTTCAAAAACGCCTTCAGTGGTTCCCCACTGCCAGTAGTCCAACATTCGAGGTGTTCCTCGATGGAACCTAGCTTCCTGGCTGCTCCTGCAGGCCTCCCTACCAGCAAACAAAAGGGCTCACTAGGCAGTGTGGTGGTCAGAAAAGCACAGTCTTGAGAGTATAAACAGACTGAGATTCAAACTCTAGTTTGGCCGTTACTCCTTGGGATTTGGGACATGTTAACTGAAATTCAGCTTCCTTGTCTATAATAAGAGAATAATAATACTTACCTTGAATGTGGCTAGGGAGATACTTCATAACATATAAAAGGTGCCTGCTTGAATATGGTAGGTTCTCAGTTAAAGGCACAGTAGTTATTATCATCCCTGATCCTACTTTGGATATCTTCTTTCTGCCCCTTGAGCACACCATCCCATCTGCTGGCTGTGACCTATCCCCTTTTTATGCCTATCTTAGTTCCATTCCTCAAGGTCTGCCACTTTTTATATCTTTGCATGCACACACACACACAGTTGCAGACAACCGTCAGGGTCCCCTTCACACCCTTTCACCCTCCCCCCTAAATGTCAAAGCCTGCTTGCCATGAACACCTTCACTTCTCTGCATAAAGGCTTTTTTCCTGGGCATGAGAATATCCTTGGCCCTTATGCAATATAAGCTGGAAGCATCAGAAAATTAAGCAGCCCTCAACAAGGACAGATGGGAATTTGGTGGATAAATCCTCTTGCCCTTCTAGGAGGATAGCTCATAAGTAAGTGTATGCTGTGCTGTCTCCCAAGCTCCCCAGCAGGATTGAACTCCGGTCGCCCACAGTGGTAACTTCTCCACAACACACCCTTTGTTGGCCTCTATCCCTTCACTGTCTCGCTTCCCCACATCTCTGCCATGGTTTCCCAGGATCCCCCACATAAACTACTTGCACTCAAAACCTTGTCTAGGTGTCTGTTTCTGGGGGAACCCAACCTAACACACAAACATAACACGTGTCATCTTTCATCAGCTGCACTGACCAGGCTCAGTCTCTCATTTCTTGCTTCTTCAATAACATCTAACAATGGCTGCAAATAGCTGGTGCTTACTCCACACAATCGCCACAGTAAGTTGGAGTTATGATTTATGCAGGGTTTCCAGTGTTACTGAATTTCTTTTCCATGAAAAAATTGTTAAGGGAAGACTTGCCTGGCTCTAGGCAGCAGGCAAAACAAGCAACAACAAAGTAAATGCTACCATGGTGTTAAAAAATAAGAACTGAAGCTATGATGCTATCAAATGCTCAAGTATGAAACTGCCAATGCAGCAGGTTCTTGGTGATTCAGTATGATGACCTGGGACCCTCTGGCCACAGTGTCCTAAGCCCATTGCCATGAGCTCTCTGTTCCTTATTCCTACCAGAGGAAAATGTGTAGCTTGTGAGTATCTTTCACTGACATAAGAAAAAAATTTTCACCTATGTTTTCTTATTGTTTTCCCAAGAGACAATACAACTGACTTTGCTTTTGTCATTGAGCATCTGTTAGCAGAGGCTCTGCAAACCTTCTTCCCCCTCATCAGATCACACACCATATGCCATCAGCTGCTGGGGTTGCACATTTTCCTGGTTGACAGTCACTGTAAACTTTTTTGTGTCTGGAACACATTCATCATAGACTCAAGACTTTATTCAAAATTTGTGTTAACTCTGTAGTGCCATGAAGTATAAAGGACCTTCTCTGATCAACTTGAATATTCAGGGATTAGAGAGTATGTGAAAACTCAGAATCTCCTCCCTTTTAACATTGGCCAATGGCACCTTTAATGTGGGACTTTGTGTGAAGTTTCTGAAGATTTAAAAGCACTGAAGAAGTATGCAGAGCATAAACTGTGAAAAATTTTTCCTTCTTTTTTGCAAAGGATTTTGTGTTGGTGCCCTCTCTAATAATGTGTAGCATTCAAAGTAGCCTATAAGACTTAGGGCCATGTGCAAGCCAATGGAGCAATTCCCCCACCTCTGTTCTCCAAAAATTTCACCATTCATGTCACCATAGGTAAGAAAGTACTTTAATGCCTTTTATACAATGGGATCTTGCTTTCACATCCCAGGAATCCTTCACTGTTCTTTAGCAAGGAGTTGCAGAAGCAATGGAAATATTGCTAACTTTGGCCTGTACAAATCCTAAGTCGGGCAAGTATTTGCGTCAGTTTCCCTTTGCTAATAGATCTCGATCACTTTTTCATGTCTGAGCACACATACACCAATCCAGTTCTTGTTTTCACCCATTCTCTTAGCCAGTAATCCATTCATCACTCTCTTGATGAGATTTTGTACTCTGGCCAAAACACATTATGCAGATCCTCCAGTCCTGAAAATGACTGATAACAGAACAACTGAGTGTGGGTTAGCCTGTCTCTCACAATACGTGGCCCATTCTTCGATTAACAAACATTTTTACAAGCTAAGATACCACCGAGTAGGCCTCGTCTGCTTCCCATGAATTTCCATTGCCTGGTGAATTAAATGGTGCTTTTCCAAATACTGCCCTTAAACAAGATCACAAATCCGTCTCCAGTATTTTCTTTCAAGCTGGCAGCAGAATAAATGTCAGAAACATATTGCCTGTCCTTTAGTTCTCATCTGAACAAGGTGGTTCTTTTTATCCTGGAATCTCAACTGATATCAGTTGACTTTGTAAATAATTATTCAATTCATTCTTGCTTTCATTCTTTTTGAATCTTGGAGCGGTGAACTATCTGAGCCTTTCTTTCCCATGTTTGTTTTATTTCTTCTTTGCCTCATTTGCTTTATGGTCCCCTAAGCCCTGTTAGAGTAACCTAGAAAAAACTGGGGTATCTAGTCAGGTATGTGGTAACTAGTGAGTCCTCAGGTCCCCCCACCTGTATAAGTTCGTAGGAGCTAATTTCTGGGATCTCCACCCAACTCTATATCCAGTGATGTCATGTTGTTTGACTCTTGAAATTGGCCACAGTCACAGTATTTGCACTGTGGAAATCAGCAAACACTGCAAATCAGGCCTTCTCTCCTCCTTCTCCCTTATTCCTCCCCCATAGAGAACCAGTTGTGAAATATTTACCAGCATACCCCTGGACAAAGGTCAGCCTATATTTGGCATAAGAAATCAAGGCCTTACAGAAGAATGTGAACAATTTTCAGAAGAATTAGAACTGTTTCTCTAAGTCAATGGCTGCCATCCCTCTGAGACCCAATATTTCCTTTATAAAGTAAATATTTTATAACATGTTGTATGCCATTCTGAAATGAAGTTCACCTGTGCAAAGCTTTTTTTAAAAATCAGCATAACATCCCAATGATAATATAGGTGAGGGCCAGGCGTGGTGGCTCACACCCATCATCCCAGCACTGTGGGAGGCTGAGGCAAGAAACCAGGAGTTCAAGACCAGCCTGGGCAATAGCAAGACCCCATCTCTACCAAAAATTTTAAAATTAGCTGGGTATGGTGGTGCTATCCTGTAGTTCCAGCTACTCGGGAGGCTTAGGTGGGAGGATCACCTGAGCCCATGAGTAGATTGCAGTGAGCTGTGATCACACCACTGTACTTCAGCCTGGGCAACAAAGTAAGACTCCATCTGTAATAAAACAAAAAGAAAAATATAGAGAGGAAAAATGAAATGAAAGTAATTTATAATAAAATAGTTTGTATTTTAATATGTAAATGCTTTGGCATGACTACACTGGAAGATAAGCCAGATGTTCATAACTTCATGTAGAACCAGTGTGAAAGCAACAACTACAATGCAGACTGACAAAGATGAGGTTTTGGTGAATAAATGTGATTTTCTGAAAAGATGAACAACTCCTGGTAAAATTCTACACAATACAAAATACATTCTTCTCTCAATCCACAAGGTAATCACATCTTGGAAAATCCAATGCATGTTAAATCCATGGGTTTATTAATCCACTTAGTGTTGCTATAAAGGAATTCTTGAGGCTGAGTAATTTATAAAGAAAAGAGGCTTATTTGGCTTACAGCTCTGCAGGCTATACAAGAAGCATGGCACTGGCATGTGCTTCTGGTGAGGCCTTCAGGATGCTTCCACTTGTGGTGGAAGGCAAAGGGGAGACAGCATGTGCAGAGATCACATGATAAGGAGAAAGAGAGAGGGGAGGTGCCAGGCTCTTTTTAACAACCAGCTCTCAGGAGAACTAACAGTGCTAGAACTCACCCATTACAGCAAGGCCAGCACCAAGATATTAATGAGGGATCCGCCCCCATGCCCCAAATACCTCCTGTTAGGCCCCACCTCCAGCACTGGGGATCAAATTTCAACATGAGGTTTCGAGGGACAAACATCCAAACTGTAAAGGTGGGTATGTAAGAAGGAATTAGATTCTAGGCTCAGGGTACTTACCTGCATGAATTACCTACATTCTAAGTCATGTGGGATGTGGATAGTTCTTCATTGTCCAGAATAGCTGACGTCTCTGGCACCACTCACTAAATGCCAGTTGCGCTCTCAAAGAGGCAACCAAGAATATCTCCCAAAGACTCTCAAGTCACCCTGGGAATAGTACTCCCCTGGTTGAGAACCAGAACTCTAAATCAAGGCCAAAGAACCTGCCCCAGAGGGTCCTGGCCTATACCCCCTTGTCTTGGTGGGTTGGTATAAAAAGGAGAATTTTCTGGCTGGAATCACAGGGATCCCTGGACATCAGAGAGAAGGTCCTAAGCTATTCAAACTATCAGTGGGTCTAAAAGATGCAGATATAACTTTGGAGAAAGGACAGGGGCCTTGAGGAAGAGGAGCAGTGTAACAGGTCATCCAGGAACTGGGGGGCTGGGAAGAGGGCAGAAGCAGCTGACATTGGGGAAATGGGAAACTGCAAGTGGAATCACTCCTTTTGCTTTGAAAAATTGTCTTTCATCCAGGAATTATAGGTAGCATGAGGAGCAGTCATTATGAGGCATCACAGAACTGAAGACTCCCTGGAAATGACTTTGCAAATTATCCAATGGCCCATGGCTTCTAATAAAATTGTGGTCAAGGTGCTTCTTACTGTGGAATTGACAACAGACAATTTCCTAAGGGAAAATGGATAATTTATTTTTCTTTTGCCCTCTGTCCCTCATTCTCTTCTTTCTCTTGCCTTTATTATAATTACTCAGATATTTATTTTAAGGCTAAAAATTACATCTTAACATGTTGAAGCTTTGGTGTTTTTTTCATTGGGGGCCTAGTTATGCAAATGCTGATATGCAGTTTTAAAATGATCTTTGTACTTTAGAGTTAAATATTCAAAGCTGGTTCTATAGTGAGCCCCAGCCTTCCCTTTTCCCAGCTCCCAGTATTTGACCTGCTTGTGGTGAGAGTTCCTTACCTTCTCAAGATTGTTGACCAGATTAGCTGTTCTCAAACTTTTTCAGTTCAAGGACCAACTGAGAGGAGTTTTTAAAATCTGTGAGTCACGTGTCCATCCACTCTTTACTTCTTAACTAAACACTTTTATTGAAATAAAACATACGCAGAAAGAAGTGCACAAATCATAAGTATACAGTTTAATGGATTTGGGGTTTGTTTGCAGCTGAACACAAACATTTAACCAGCACCCAAATCAAAAAACAGAACAGGAGCAGAACACCAAAAGCCACATTGTACCTTCCTCTAATCCTTACCAAAGGGTAACTGGTATCCTAACTTCTAACAATGTAAATTAGGCCAATTTTTAAATTTTATATGAATAGAATCATAGAGTTGTATTTTTTGTGTATTTCTGGCTTTTTTCACACAACATTATGTTCATGGCATTCATTCACACTATTGCATAGAGTTGAAGTTCATTCATTCTTATTTCTGAATGGTATTCTATTGTGTGGATATATCACATTTTATTTATCCATTCTACTACTGATGGGTATCTGAGTATTTTTCTGTTTGGGGCTATTATGATTGGTACTGCTATGGTCATTTTTCGTATGCCTTTAAATGAACATATGTATGCTTTTTTATTGAATATATACATAGGAATGGAATTCTCAAGTCCTAGAGTTTGAAGGTATGTCAGATTTCAGTAGGTATTTACAAATGATTTTCCAAGATAGTTGTATAAATTTTCATTCGCATCAGCAGTGTATGAATTAGATTTCTCCACATCTTTGCCAGCCCTTGGTATCTTGTTTGTTTTCATTTTAGCCATGTTAGGAGATGTGTGGTGGTATTGCCTTGTGCTCTTAAAATTTATTTCCCAGATAACTAATGCAGTTGATCATTTTGCAGCTGGTTGCTATTCAGCTGCAATATACTGGCATGGCTGACATTTATTCTCAAGGGTTAGTGTCTGTAGTGTATTTGTTGATAAGTATTTTGTTAAATGCTATTTTCTATAACAACTTTATTGAGGTATAGTTGACATACAATAAATTGCACTTTTTAAAAGTGTAAAATTTATAAGTGTTGACAAACATGTATACCTGTGAAACCATCACCACCGTCAAGATATGAACATATGCACCACCACCTTCCAGAAGTTTCTACATGTGTGCTTGTTATCTTTTCCTCCTGCTCCTTCCTTTCTCCCCAAGCCCTGTCTCTAAGCAGCCACTGATTTGCTCTCTGCTACTGTATATTAGGTTGCATTTTTTAGAATTTCCTAACATATATGGAACCATACACTTGATACTACTTTATGTTCATCCGTAATTTAGCATAATTATTGTAAGATTCATCTATGATGCACCATGTATCAGTAGTCCGTTCCTTTTATTGCCAAGAAGTCTTCCAGTTTAAGGATATACCAGTTTGTTCATCAATTCACCTGTTGATGGACATTTGTGTTGTTTCTATTTTTTGGATATTACTACAAATAAATCTGCTGTGAACATTCATGTGATTGAATGGAAATATACTTTAATATCTCTTGAGTAAATACCTAGGAGTGGGATGGCTAGATCACCTGGCAAGTACATGTTTAACTTTTTAAGAAATTTCCAAACGGTTTTCAAAGTGATTTATGATTTTATCAATATATTTCTTACGTCAGTGTATGAGAGTTCCAGTTTCTCCACATCCACTGCAATACTTAGTATGGCAGTCTTTTTAATTTTAGCAATTCCGATAGGCGTGTAGTAGTATCTCATTGTGGTCTTAATTGGCATTTACCTAATGACTAATGATGCTAAGCATTTTTTCATGGGTTTATTTGCCATACATATATTGTCTTCAGTGACATTTCTGTTCAAATTGTCTATCCATTGTGGATAGGGGGAAGGGTGCTTACTTTGTTATTATTGAATTTTGAAATTTTAAAATTCTTGATACAAATCCATTATCATATATATGCTTTGCACGGTTTTTTATCCTAGTCTGTGATTTGTCTTCTCATTCTTTTAGCAAAGTCTTTCAAAGAATAAAAGTTTTTAATTGTGATGAAGTTCAAATTATCATTTTGGTTTTTTTATATGTCATACTTTGGCATCATATAAGAAACCATTGCACAACCCAAGGTCGTAAAATATTCTCCTATATTTTCTTTTAAAAGTTTATGATTTTATGTTTTACATTTGGGCCCAGGATCCATTTTGAATGACTTTTGTATACATTATGTGCTATGGATCATTGTTTGGGTTGTTGTTTGTTTTGTTTATTTATCAATTTGAACCAATAGCTATGTCATTGTTCCAGCACCCTTTTGAAAATACTGTCCTTTTTTCTGGTCTTCATGTAAGTTGAACTTCCTCATTAGTGAGTTAAAAGCACAAGGTGTATGCCATAGATTTCATGTTTTTAGTGATGTCTTCTAATAATCTGTCCTGATCTTATTTTAGTTAGTGAGTATATTCTAAGTGCCTTGAAACAATAGGTCATAGCTTTTGCCAATTTTAAACTTCTATCAAACTGTACATTGCTCTACTAATCAGTGTCTCTTCCAAGAAGTACTATTTGTTCATTCAGGAATTCATTCAACAAATATTTATTGATGATTATCATGTATTGCATGCTTTTCACATTGCTGGGGTCATGGCAGTGAGCAGGATTGAGTTGCTGCTCTAGAGACTCTTTACAGGAGACATACAGTGAAGAATAAACACATGCCAGGTAGGGCTATAAATAAAAGATGCAGGGCCAAAGAACATATTGTGATGGACATGGCCTAGAGTCCTATTTTAATTAGGCTCATCAGTGTCTCAGTTAAGGCAACATATTCAAAAAGAACTGAAAAAAGAGATAGAATAAGTCATGTCACTATCTAAGCAAAGAGAATTCCAGGCAAAGCAAAAATAAACTAAAAGACACTGAAGAAATGTACTAGGCGTGTTTTAAAAAATAACTGCAGAGGATTCTTGGAGTATTTGAATTGAGAATTTTAGACCTCAAAGAAACCCTTGGTATTATCTAGTTCTAGGATTTCTGGTAGATTTCATTTTCACAGCCAATTCCGTGGATTGGTAGTGAATGCCTAGAGTCAGCATATTTTTTTCTATAAAGGTTCAGATTGTATATATGTTCAGCTTTTGGGCCATACAGTTTCTGTTGCAATCACTCCACTCTGTTGTTGTGTGAAAGCAGCCATAGACAACATGTAAACAAATTAATGTGTGATTGCTGTGCTCTAATAAAACTTTATTAATATTTTACAAAAACAGGGTGGTAGCCCTTTGTTTGGCCTTTCGAGTCCACAAACCTCTGGCCTAGAGTATGGTGTAAGGCAGCCTTACCCAGATCTTTCAGAGGAGCACATTAGTAATTCTGTCAGGGACTTACATGGGGCATCTCAGCAGTGTATTTGGCACTGTGGGTCACAACAGCCTCCTCATATTACCAATAAAACCACAGAAGTTCTCACAAGCTGTTTAGTGGAAAGTTAGACTCTGGCCTCCCAACTTAGTTTTGTTGCAATAGCCTGTCCTTACCCCTCCGTAAGTGCCACAAATCATTTCACATATTTGATGATAGAGCTTTGGGGCTGCCTCTCTGTCCAAATGCAGTCCACATAGCCTGAACCAGCCCCAGCCTGGAACTGAGCACTTTCCTCAGAAGCCACTTGGTAACGTTCAGAATTAGAAGTGAGGGCTTCTATGGAGCTTTGTCATATTCTGTTTAGGCCACATTAAAAAAAAGAAAAAAGAAAAATTTTGCCACTTATCTCTGAATTTAGAGCAGAAGTGGGAATGGAAACCAGTCGTGTTGCCTGCCATTGACCAGCAATAAAGGAGAAAATAACCTGGGGGAAAAGAGTAAGTCTTTAATACAAGGGAGATCTCACTGCGGTTGGGCAATTGCATGAGAAATATGAAGATCATTTTTCTTCTTATTTTAAATTTTAAACAAATTAAAGAAGATTTGATTAATTAGAACATAGACTAAATGTGATTTTTAAAAAAGACCCAAAAATATGGTGGCATAAATAAGACAGAAATTTACTTCTGTCTAATGTAATAGTCTAGAGGTAGATGGTCCAGGCTGGCAGGACAGCTGTGCTCCACATGGACATTCAGGGACCCAGGCTCTTTCCATCTCGTGGCTTTGCCTTCCTGTAAGCTACTGTCCTCATCTATATGGTCTGTGTGGAGTTCCACAGCATTCCAGCTGGCAAGAAGGGGCAAGACAGCAAGTGAAAGGCGGGAAATTACTTTAAGGAAGTGACACAGAACTCGCATACAACACTTCTGATAACGTTTCGTTGATAAGAACATGGTCACACAAGGGAGTCTGGGAAATGTGATGTCTATCTAGGTGGCCATGTGCTCACCTAAAAACCTATTATTGTAAAAGAGGGAGATAATGGATCACAGAGGAGGGCCCTGGAATTAACAGTCTGCCACAGAGTTTATAAAAAGAGGTGAAAATATTTTTTTGTCTATTTTTATCTATGTGTGATTAGTATAACCTACCATTACATGGTACTTTAGAGTTTACAAAAATCTTTCTTATATATTACTGCATTTAATTTTTCAACATTGTCTTCCTTTGACATAGACACTATCATTCGAAGTAGATATTATCTTCATTTGCAAAGAATAAGTGAGGCTCAGAAGTATTATGAGCTTACCAAATCCACATAGCCATAGCTGGTCAGCACAGAGCCAAGACTTGAACCCAAGGCTTTTCATACCAGGCTCACAGCTCTACCATTTCTAATCCCTGTAACCTCTTCATTAATACCTGTTAAAAAAAAGATTATTTCATGACACTGTTAAAGATGGTAACGCAAACTTTATTCAAGGGGGACCATGGCGACAGGTGAAGGGACCATTGCAACAAGGTCTTGCAGAGGAGGAGAGAGATTGGACTCAACTTTGACTCCAAGGAGGACAAGTGGGGATTTATAACCAAGAAGCAGGTGGAGTCAGTGGGTGAAAAGTCCCTAAGAGGAAACATCAAGGATAAAGGGTTTCTGGCTAAACTGACTTGATAGGATTATTGCTAATGGCAGGACCGAGTGATAAGATATCAAGGATGGTCAGATGCTGTAGGGGATAAGAAATGTCTTTCTTTCCTATCCTAGGTTCATGGTCGAGGATCCTATAACAAAAGAAAGATTAACAAGAAAAAAGCATACAAATTTATTTAAGTTCTATGTGACATGGGAGCCTTCAGAAAGGAGGACCCAAAGAAACAAGGAAATTTGTATATTTTTGTACTTAGGATGAATGAAGAGTAAACAGTTGTGCAGAAGTATGACTGGACAAAGGGGGCGTGATCGAACAGTAGTAAACAGGGGCGGAGGGCGGGGGGACTCAGCAAGGCCTCTTTGTCCAGATTCTTCTCTGTGTCCCTGAGATAAGGGCGTTCCTTTCCTCCATGCACAGGGAGGGGACCTCTCAACTGCGGGTCTTATGACCTGCTTCAGGGAAGAAAGGCAAAGGGAAAGTGAGGGTGACCTTCCCTCCTGCTGTTTCCTCAGGTGCCAAGGTGCCACAATTTGGGGCAGCATTTCCTGAATCCCATCGACACCAAGAGAGAGGGATTTTCCCTAAATTGTGTTAGCAGGATTCTGGCTCAAACTGGATTCTGCAAGGACAGAGAGGAAACCCAAAGTTGGGCCTAGTCAAGCAGAGGACGCAGAGGAGCCTGATTAAAGTTTTGGTCAAAGAGAGTTTTTGTCACACCAAATTCTCCATAGCTTCTCCTGTGCACGGTGTTCACCAAGTGGAATGTCACATCAGATCAGAGGGTCTGACGTAGTATGGTGTGCAGAATAAAACATGAGGATCTTGATTAAAATGCAGATTACCAGACTCCAACCCTAGAAACTTTCTAGGTAGCCTCACGTGTGAAGCCCTAGAATGACCATGCTTTTGGAATCATTGTGACTGAGCTTAACATTTTATCATTGCATTTTGCTTAAATAGAAAGGAAATATATTTCATATTTCTGTCTTTTCTTTCCGTTTTTTTGCCCTGCCATGCTTATGTGTTACTTCAAATTTTGAACCGTTGCCTTCTGAAATATCTTTGCTAATCTTTTTTGAAGCACCTCTAACTCAAAAACCAAGCAAGCAGAACAAAATGCAAAAACCTAATTTTGGAAGTTCCCACGATGTCCTCTCCAAGAAAAGTTGTCAAAGCTCTTGGTTGAGGTAGAAGTTGAGAAGACAGCTTTACACCCTGCAGTTTGAAAAGAGAGAGAGAGAACTCTTTTTTCACCAAAAGTATTTATTTTGTATTTGTACTGTGTATGTGTGTGTGATATGCTTATAAACATATCATTGTTTCCCCAACAGAAATTTCCCAGAGATGTCTATATGACTTAATGTTACTCTGACAATTCCCACTCAGTCACATTGATCTTTTTTGTTTGCCTTTTTCTCTGCCAGACACCAGGATGCATTTAAACTCCATTCCCTCTCCAACTGCCTCTCTGATGTATTTGTACTTTTTACATTCCCTTTCCCTGTAGAATCTGAAGGAAATTCCTTTGGGCCCCTAGCTTTCCCTCAGAGTCAGAAACTTTTGTGTTGCTAATAGAACATGCTTTCATTAGCATTTCAATCCTGGGATGCTCTTAGAAAGCAGAGTTAGATCTGAGGGGCTCTCTAGCCACAACCTGATATATCCAACCTGTTTAACTGAAATCCCCAATGGCCAGTGCCTTTGACCTTATTTCTGCCAGCACATCTCATCAGAAAATCCTTTTCAAGGATTCTAGAGAAAGATACATGCATGATCTGAGAAGTTTTCCTTTGATCCCTCTCCCTGCTCTCTATATTGCCTGCCAAAAAGCCATACTCTGCTTATTTATTTTACGGGATTGAGTCATGGGGAGGTGATGGGTCAGTAGATGGATACATGGGTAGATGGGCAAGTGGGTGGATGGGTAACTAGAAGGGTAGATGGATGGGTAGATGAGTAAATAGATGGATGGGTGGACATCAGGTAGATGAATGGGCGGGCGGATGGATGGATAGATGAATGAGTAGGCAGATGGGAGGGTGGATGGAAAGATAACAAAAGATAAGACAAGACAAGACAATATCCTTGCTATTTAATTAACTATAATCGCCTTAAGTTCCTGAAGCTGAACACCACTTATGCAAAAAATGAGTCATGTGATCTATTTCCTGCCTCCCACAGGAGCAGCAGGGTGGGGCTTGTCAGATATTTCATTGCCATTCTGACTCAGTGTCTGCTTTGTGAAAGAAAAGAAACCATCCTCCTTTATACAGTGTGTATTAAAATGCCTCAGTGCAGTGGTACTTAACCAGGCATCTGCAGCAAAATCTCTTGGGAAACTTGTCCTAATTGCATATGCGTGGACCCCGGAAGCCTGAAACATCCATTCTGGTTGAAAACAACTGCTCCGACAGAAGATCCCTGTATCTGGTAGCAGTAGTGTTCCAATAGTATTGAGCAATATGTGCCTGACTTCATTTTCTCCTTGCACACATTGCACTGACATTTTCTAAGTACTAATTATATTTCAGGCAACGTTCTAAGTGCTTTTAATTTGTATTACCTCATTTAATCTTTACCACAACCTTTTGATGTAGGTACCATTAATATCTCCATTTTACAGGAGAGGGAATCCAGAGGTTAGGTAACTTGACTAGGGTCAGACAGCTAGTAAGAGGCAAAGCTGCAGTTTAAACACAGTCTGTGTACAAACTCTGTGGTCCCACCCACCATGTTACACTGCCTCTCTAATAAATAAGCTGAC
This sequence comes from Propithecus coquereli, assembly GCF_000956105.1. Taxonomy (NCBI): domain Eukaryota; kingdom Metazoa; phylum Chordata; class Mammalia; order Primates; family Indriidae; genus Propithecus; species Propithecus coquereli. Next base: position 2,328,417 of record NW_012146523.1, read on the forward strand.
CTTTCAGAGCACTGTGGTCCAACAGAACTTTCTGCGATGACAGAAATGTTCTATATTTCCACTGTCCTATTAACATGATAGCCGCTAGCCACATGAGGCTTTTGAGCACCTGAAATGTGGCTGATGGGACTGAAGATCTGAGTTTTTAATTGTTTGATTTTAATTAATTTAAATAGCACAGTTTAAGAGCCAACTAATAGTCTCTGTTCATACATATGATCTCAAAAAAATGAAGTGCTGAACTAGGAATTAAGCAGGCTTCTCAGTTATAGACATCATCCTTTATTAACATGAAATAATTGCCAAGCACTCTTAGAATCCTTTGTGCTTCATTCCATCCTTGAAAAGAGTCTAGCTGTTCTTCTGAACACTCCACAAATTAGGTGGCACATCTAATCTTAGCTCATTGGAAGATGTGTTGAGATAAGACTAAAAGAAAAAAAAATTCAGGCAGAATAATATAGAGAAGTCAAGAACAAACTGTGGTGTGGTTGTGCCATTGACATTTATTCTCAGGAGTCATCGTCATATTTTCCATTTCCCAAATGCTGCCATCATAGATGGGAGTGGTTTGGGGTGTTGATGGAAATAAGGGACTTTAAAGCAGGATTTGGTGATGGAAAGAAAAAGAACAGGGCATCTATGCACACCTGGAAGGCAGAAATGCCATCCAACACCCTTTCTTACAGAAGGAAGTAAAGAAGCTGGGTGCAGTGGCTTGCACCTATAATCCCAGCTCCGCAGAAGGCGGAAGGATCACTTGAGTCCAGGAGTTCAAGAGTAGCCTGGGCAACATAGTAAGACCCTCTCTCTAAAAAAAAAAAAAAAAAAGAAGAAGAAGTAAAGAGATTACAATCTAAGAAAGAAGGAAAGATGATGATTCTGGATGAAATAATATAACATTCTGGATAAATAATATAATAAAAGATCCATATTTTTCTTTATAATTTGCCTTTAAAAATAGACAAAGCTTTTAAAGGTGAAGGGAAAGTAGAGTGTTAGCAAAACCCAAATGCATATAGCTAGGGTAGAGACAAGGCAACGTAGAATTTAGTGAAATTGTTAAATGTCGGTTTAGAACAGAGGTGGACAAACTACAGCCCCGAGCTAAACCTAGTCCACCACTAGTTTTTGCAAATAAAGTTTAATTAAGCACACCCATGCCCATTCCTTTATACATGGTCTATGCCTCCTTTAATACTCCAAGGGCAGAGGTAAGCAGCTGTGACAGAGACTGTATAGCCTGCAAAGCCTAAAATATTTCCCATTGCCCTGTACTGACCCTGTTTTAGAACAAAAGAGAGATATATATTAGCATAACCATTTTGGAGTACAATTTTGTGTGGCTATCAAATGTTAAAGGATACACAATCTTTGTCCTGGCAGTACTGCTACTACAATTTTATCAAGCAGATACATTGGTACATATGCCCACAGGGCTTCATTTAGTACTAAAAAACTAGAAACAACTTGAACATCCATTAGCTGGGCACTGGTTAAATGAATTACAGTGCATTAATATAAAGAGATTTTAGTCAATTATTTTTTAATGAGATAGTTCTACACATACTATTTATTTTGAAGGGATGTTTAAGAAATATTGCTAAATTTAAAAATGTTTAGATTAGGCACAGTGGCTCATGCCTATAATCCTAGCACTTCGGGAGGCCAAGGTGGGAGGATCACTTGAGCCCAGGAGTTTGAGACCAGCCTGGGTAACATAGCAAGACCTTGTCTCTACAAAAAATTTAAAAAATTAGCCAGGCATGGTGGTGGGCATCTGTAGTCCCAACTACTCAGGAGGCTGAGGCAGGAGAATCCCTGAGCTCTGGAGTTTGAGGTTACAGTATGCTGTGATCCTGCCACTACTCTCCAGCCTGGGCGACAGAACAAGACCCTATCTCAAAAAAAAAAAAAAAAAAAATGTTTGGAACAATATTATAAGACAATATCAGGCTGGGTGCAGTGGCTCACGCCTGTAATCCTAGCACTCTGGGAGGCCAAGGCAGGAGGATCACTCGAGGTGTCAGGAGTTTAAGACCAGCCTGAGCAAGAGCAAGACCCCGTCTCTACAAAAAATAGAAAAATTAGTCAAGTGTGGTAACGTGTGCCTGTACGCCCAGTTACATGGGAGGCTGAGGCAGGAGGATCGCTTGAGCCCAGGAGTTTGAGGTTGCAGTGAGCTATGATAAAACCAGGGTACTCCAGCTTGGGCGACATAGAGAGACAGGGTCTCTAAAAAAAAAAAAAAGACAATATTGGTGTAAAAACAACAATAAACAATTCTCCCCAAAAAAGACATACAGATATAGGCCCAGCACCTATCACATTGCCTGGCTTATGGTAGGTATTCAATATTCGATGAGTGAATACAGAGGACTTAAGCGTATATTTTATGTTTTTACTTTTCACTTTATGTCTCTTAGACTACACTCTGAATTTTTATGTTTATGTATTACTTTTTAAAAATCTAAATTTAAAAAGAGAAATATAAACAAGAAGAAATAGCCAAAGGTAGGTCTCCCTCAAACTGATACTGAGACGATGCCGCCGGCAGTGGCAGTGGTTGGGAGCTCTCGGCGCCATACTGAGGCATTCGGGAAGGGATGTATTTAACTTTCAAATTGGGACCAACAGAAACTGTTGGGCTTGAAGAGGTGTCTCTATGAGTCACATACAGCAGAAGTCCCAGAAGCACTAAAGAAAATAATTCAAAAATGTGGAAAAAGAAAATTATGCCGTTATCCTGGGGAAACCCTGGAAAAGCAGAGAGTTAAAGAAAAAGGAGCCAAATGAAGGACACAGTGGCCTACATTCAAGGTGGAGAGACATTTTTGAGGAAGAATATATATTTCTTGGCCAGGCACGGTGGCTCACGCCTGTAATCCTAGCTCTCTGGGAGGCTGAGGCGGGCGGATTGTTTGAGCTCAGGAGTTCGAAACCAGCCTGAGCAAGAGCGAGACCCCGTCTCTACTAAAAATAGAAAGAAATTAATTGGACAACTAAAAATATACAGAAAAAATTAGCTGGGCATGGTGGCGCATGCCTGTAGTCCCAGCTACTCGGGAGGCTGAGGCAGGAGGATCGCTTGAGCCCAGGAGTTTGAGGTTGCTGTGAGCTAGGCTGACGCCACGGCACTCTAGCCCGGGCCACATAGTGAGACTCTGTCTCAAAAAAAAAAAAAAAAAAAAAAAAAGAATATATATTTCTTGGGTTTCTAAGAAGACCCAGTCTCTACACCGATGTCTAGTGCCTCTTTGCAAATTCTTGTTTGGAAAGTGCTTTGATATCTTCTAGTATAAGATCCGTGGACATCAACAGTCCTGTTACATTAGCAAGTGTTTGTATTGAAGGGCCGGAAGCAAAGTTTCTATGTGTTGATTACCGTTAGAACTTCTCCCTGCTGCCAACACAAAAGCAGCTCTGCCTGGTAATACAGAAGCCCTGGGAACAGTCTCAGTAGTTGCCTTGTGCTGGCAACGTATCCCTGCCCTGGCTTCCCTTCCGAAATGCACACGTCACTCATTACTAGCCATTTATTCTTCTGGCAGAACTGTGGCAAGACGGGATTAACAGGAAAAAAAAAATTGAAAAACGAACATAAATAAATAATAAGACAAAAAAAAAAACCCACAAAAGAAGTAGGTATGTCTTTAAAATAATCAGTGTCTACCTCCCCCACCCCTATCCCTGTGTCTGCCTGCACTTCACATGCCTTGCGCGTCGCAGCGGGGCGAGGGGGTGGGAAGGGATATGTCTGCGCCTGTGAGAATCTTATTTAGACATCACAAGGTATTAGCCCAATTTCTAACATGACCGGCTATAATACCGGTGTACAGAGATGCCTGTTCTTTCTTCAGAAAACTCTCCAGTTCAAACATGTTTGCAGAGTATGATTCATGGTGTTTCTTTCTGGATTGTCCAGTGGGTAATTGCTGTACAAAAACCAGAGAAACAGATGTAGACCCTGAACCCTGGCTATAAATTTTTGTTTTATGATTATGGGTTTCAAATGTGCTGTGTCACACTGACAAATACACAGTTACTCTGAAACAAAATGGATTTTGCTTTCAAACTTTTGCTTTTTTGTTTTTTACTTTTTGTTTGCTCGTTGGTTGGAAATACTTTTATTAGATCATTGATCAAGCACAAAGAAAATAGAAGACATGACACATATCAGAATGTTATTTTATGTCATGCCAAGAAGATATTTGGGAAGATTTCTTCCAACTGTTTGACGAATGTTTAAAATGGGTGTCAATAATTTAAACTTCATTATGGACAAATTAGTCCATTTTTCATTTTCTATGCTATTCATCAATTTTTATAGTATATCACTATGTATTTAAATAATTGTGGCTCATTCATGTGTCTTTCCTTAATTTTACCTAAGATGAAGAATTTGGAGGAAGAATCAAGTTTTCAAGAAGTGTGAGAATTAGATTTACTGATGAAGAAATAATAAGAAATGTGTGACTAAATTATGGGTCTGCTTTATAAACTAATGCTTGGATTAATAGCTCTAATCATTGCTATCAGCATAATTAATTCATGATGAGAAATGATGAGTTGACTAGTGAATACAGTCGCATTATAAGAAACTCATATTCCATTCATAAGGCTTTAAAAACTGATCATTCATTTCAAGACCCAAGTTCATTTCTCTACAGTTAAGAGAACCTCAAGGTGATTATAAATTTAAGATTATTTTGTGCAAAGAAAGAAAACATCAAGTCTCCAATCCCTACCACAAACAGAAACTATGTTGTTTTTGTGCAATAATACAGTATAGTGGTAAGAAAGTTGGGAGCAGTCATCTCTCTCCCTAGATGAGGCTACTTCTCTAGCTTGAGAAATGAAAATGAACAGGATTCTGGGGACACTTATTCCCATATTCACTTCCCTGTGACCAGTGCATCCCCACCCTTTGGGAAGACCTTGAGCAAGAAGTGTGGCAGCCCCCTGGATAGGAAATACCTGTCTGCACATAGCTATCCGTGGTGCCATGTTTCTCATCTCTAACTCAAGTTCCTCCTGCTATACCGTAAATATAGCTGCTTCCTCCCCTCTCATCTAGCAACTTTTTATCCACCTCCATTATCACATATAAATGGGGCCAGTTTCCAAGGAACTCTGAGGACCTTAAATAAGCATTTAGAGCTATAAGCCTCACGGACCAAGTAGAAATTGGCACATAATGTAGTGCTTTGTGTATCTTTACAACTTTCTTAATGACAGTGTGCTAAATGTTTTGTAAATTCTTCTGTGTTCCCTTGCTTAAAATGTGTGTTGTCTTTGTAGTTAAAGGGTTTCTTATAATAAAGGTCTATTACAAATATAAGAGAGAGGGAGAAAAAAAATGACAAACACAGATTCAGCAAAATCTCACCCCTTTATCGCCTTGAACTTTTCAATAGCAAGAACTGAGCTTGCTGGGCCGAAAATTGTTTTAACGTACCTTCATAAAAGGATCTTTGACTTGGTAAGTGTGTGCGATGCATACTTTTCATGTTACACCATGAGTGCCACTTAGCAACTCCACTAGACAGAGAAGCTTTCAGCATGGGGTGGGGTGCCCCCTGACAGGCTTTTAAAAGGCCTGGATGCCAATGCACATTCCAGCACTATCCACAAAAAGGAGACTGGAGCAGAGCTCTTTCCTGCAAGGGGCAAGGAGGCTCTCCCTCCCTGCCCACCTACTTGCCCGCCCTGTTTTGTGGGTGAATTATAAGTAAATACTAGAAAAGCAGCGGAGGAGGGAGGGTATTTTAATTCCTCCCCAGAGTTTCCTTTCTTTGATGTGTGTTGCATCCTTTAAGCAAGTTGTGCAAAGTGGTCTCAGGGTAGATTAGATCTCCCTTTTAAAGTTATCTGTCTGCCTGGGTTTATTTGTGAATATTGCATCTATCCTCAGTGTTTTAAGACTGGCTGGAAAATTTCTCCTTCCTGGAGGTTGGTTCAGTGTAGGAGGTATAAAAAAAATCATTTTCTCATAAAATTACCCTATTTTAGTAAATAGCCAAGATTAGGCAGGGACTGGTATGGGTGAAGACTGGCCCTTGAAAATATAAAACCCTCATACTTAAACCAATTTTCAAAATATGTGTTGAAATATGTTGTGAACTGTGTGTATCTGGATGATCAGAGAAGTCTCCAACATGGCTATTTGGGCTGCAAGCCTGTGGGAACAGCAAAGAAATTTTCACATTGGATTGGGATTCCAGGGAGCTGGGTTCTAATTATGGTTCTGAGCTGTGTGACCTCAGGTTCCCTGGGCTTCTGTTTCCCCAGATGAAAAATATGAGTCACAGGTAACAGTTGTTCCAGGATATTTACTGAGTGCCATCCAAACATTATTTCTGTCCTCCCAGGAACCCAACTGAGGTGGGTAGGATTATATGCCCATTTTACAGCTGGGAAAACTGAGGCCCAGAGAGGTTAAATACTTGCCCCAGAACACACAGCTAGTAAGTGGTAGAACTGGAATTGGAATCTAGTTCAGTATTGACTCTCAAATCCATGCTCTTCATTGCTATACTATGTTTTCTCAGGTCAGGATCTAAAATCCCGTATATCTGTGTGACTGTGTGTTTGTGCGTGCTTGAGACAGTGGTAACTAATTCTATACTACTCCATATGCTGCATATAGCCTGGAAAGGATTTTTAAAAGTAAGTGAATCCCGGAAAGCTGGATTGCAAAGCAAATGCAATCCTTTCAGCTGGGGCTTGCAAGAGGGAGAAAGAGAAAAAGACTATCGAATGGAAAGTTTCTTAACCCAAGGCTTCCTCAAGGGGTAGCCTTTCTCTGTTCTACAGTTTAGGGCTTGCATGTGCTTTTTCGGGAGTGGAAAAATACATAAGTTACAAGGAATTTAACAGACAGAGAGGCGCACGGAGGAATTTAAAGGGTGGGCTGGGGGCGAGGCGAGGGCGGGAGGCGAGCGGGCAAGGGGGGAACAACGCTAGTTTCCAGGCTAAGCCGCCGCGAATAAAAAGGCGTGAAGGGAGAGAAGTTGGCGCTCAACGTGAGCCAGGAGCAGAGTCCTGGCTCCTCCCCTGCTCGTTTTAAAAGCACTTCTTGCATTGTTTTTAAGGTGAGAAATGGGAAAGCGAGCGCCGGCTTGCGCGCTCGCTGCCTGCCTCTCTGGCTGTCTGCTTTTGCAGGGCTGCTGGGAGTTTTTAAGCTCTGTGAGAATCCTGGGAGTTGGTGATGTCAGACTAGTTGGGTCATTTGAAGGTTAGCAGCCCGGGAAGGGTTCACCGAAAGTTCACTCGCATATATTAGGCAATTCAATCTTTCATTCTGTGTGACAGAAGTAGTAGGAAGTGAGCTGTTCGGAGGCAGGAGGGTCTATTCTTTGCCAAAGGGGGGACCAGAATTCCCCCATGCGAGCTGTTTGAGGACTGGGATGCCGAGGACGCGAGCGATCCGGGCAGGGTTTGTCTGGGCACCGTCCGGGTAGGATCCGGAACGCATTCGGAAGGCTTTTTGCAAGCATTTGCTTGGAAGGAGAACTTGGGATCTTTCTGGGAACCCCCCGCCCTGGCTGGATTGGCCGAGCAAGCCTGGAAAATGGTAAATGATCATTTGGATCAATTACAGGCTTTTAGCTGGCTTGTCTGTCATAATTCATGATTCGGGGCTGGGAAAAAGACCAACAGCCTACGTGCCAAAAAAGGGGCAGAGTTTGATGGAGTTGGGTGGACTTTTCTATGCCATTTGCCTCCACACCTAGAGGATAAGCACTTTTGCAGACATTCGGTGCAGGGGAGATCATGTTTGACTGTATGGATGTTCTGTCAGTGAGTCCTGGGCAAATCCTGGATTTCTACACTGCGAGTCCGTCTTCCTGCATGCTCCAGGAGAAAGCTCTCAAAGCATGCTTCAGTGGATTGACCCAAACCGAATGGCAGCATCGGCACACTGCTCAATGTAGGTTTATTTTTTTTCCCTTCTTCTACCAAGAAAAAAAAATTAATTGTCTCTCTTGCATGCAATAAAGACATTGGAAATAAACTGCACTGGTAGCAAGACAAAGGGTTTAATGATTTAATGCTGAAGGGGTGTGATATGCTGGCGTGCATATTGATTCCTTCTGCTGAAAATTTCCTGTTGAGATGTTTTCTTCCCAAATAACCCCTCCCGCTCCCATGTTCCTCTCCTTACCAACCTTACAGTCTCTTTAAAACATTTTTTAAAATATGCATGGAGGGGGAGGAAAGTGGAGCCTGACCACAGGACTTTGAAACATTCTTTAAGTAGGGCAATTTGACACATCGTGCAGTTTTTACTAAAATATATGCAGAGGGGAATTTAACTTTGCTGCTCTTTGGATTAGCTGCTAGTTGTATATACCCCCCCGACCCCTTGTGTATTTCAACAGTCCAAAGTGATTAAAATATGACATCTTCCTTGCAAGGAATTTAGCCTAATTAAGGTGGCTGCTGCTCCCGAAGTTCATAAACCACCAGTTCAGGCTGCTGCCTCCAATGTTTTCCTTGCTAAGGAAAGGCAATATTTCTTAGCATTGACCCTGCTGCCACCTTTCCGAGTCACTTTGTTGGTCTAAGAAGTTGCTGTTTTGCTAGAAAACTACTGGCAATGAACACCCCTTGGGCTGAGCCATCCATTATTTCCATATCTTACAATTCAGCCAGGAACCTGGACATCAGTTAAAGAAAAGGAAATATAAGTGGGGTAGCCCAGTTTTTTAAAAAAAATATTGACTGTTTTGTTATCTGATGCTGACACGGTGCCGAGGCACGCATCTGGTCAACAGTAGCCTGGCTGCAGGCTTGAGAAATGACCAGGAGTCCCAGAAAATCCCACCTTCGGGTGGCTGTACTGGGAGCCTGCAGGATGCTTCGCTACCCTGACAGTGATTTAGATAAATGGCTCAGCTATCTATCAAAATGTTTTTAGTACTTTATTTGACAATTCATTGGAGCATTAGCCTGAAAATGACATTTTAAATCTTTGTTTTCAAAGAGGTCAAAGTTTAACTGGAAGAAATTGAGTTTTCCTAATAACATGGTGGCTTATCTAAAGAGAAGAATAAGGAGAGGGGAGACAATGACAGGATTTAAACTGCTCTCTCTGAAACTTTTTCTTAAGACTACAGACTTGTTTCTCGGGCCAGGAGATCAACAGGTTTGCAGCTGAAAAATCAATAACCATTTGATGCCAACAGTCTGGCTATCTGACTTAACATTTCGTAGAGCTGTAAGCAGGGCAAAAAGAATGTGGTTTTCAGAAGGCGCCTTAATCTTCAGCTGCTCTCCAAATGCCTTTTCTTTCTTGCTGCCTGTTTTCTCTCTGGAGAACTCAAAGAATTTTCCAATCCACTAACATCTTTTAGACCTGTTCTCTCTATGGCAATTAAAACAGTATGAACGATTTCTGTTGGAATCCCAGGGAACTGGGGCTCTCTGAAACTTTTTCTTGTTAGAGAAAGTTGTAATGAAACATACTTTTTTAACAGAGAGGGGGAAAAAAATTGCTCAGCGTCCTCGCCAAAGTTATTAGACCTAATAGAGCTTTTACATGTAGACATTCTTCCTTTTGTAATTAACCCTCCAAACATGCTTATTAAGTTGTAAGAGTAGGGGGGAAAGCTTTGTTTGTTCTTGAACAAGTTAAACAAGGGATTTGCTTTATCTAGGGAGAGCGAGTGGTGAATGTGTCATTCGCCTAAAACTAGCCGATAAGCAAGAAGTGTTGATAACAGCAAAGTTTAGCTAATCAAAGAAACTTGCATTAGACAAAGTAAATAAAGGGATTTGACAAAGGGATTTCAGACATTCCAGTGTCTTATTTTTGTAAGCAGGGCAATTAGTTCTTATTGTGGTCAATTTCACAAGAGTTTGAATCCCACAACCCAACTTTAGGTTAAATGAATAAAATGTAAATATATCTTGTGCCCCTGAAGAGTTGCTTTATCCTCCAAAAACCACTTTATGACTGGTCAGTTTAGTTGTTCCAGCAATTAAGTTGTTTTTTTAAGCATAAACAAAACTAAAACAATTTTTAAAAAAGATTCAAACAAATGTCTGTGCCACACAGTGTCTGGTTCAGGGTGGTATAGCTAGTTAGGGCTTTTGAAATAAAAACATATTAGGGCTACGTTTGTATAAGTAAGAACATAAAACCACAACCTTTTCCATTTTACTTAATGGCTGTTTTGACGAGAAGCAGATCTGTTTGTGCTTTAACACAGAGGAAACAGTGGGCAAAGAGGGAAAAAAAATAGCACTAAATTCCAACCAAAACTATTTTCTTCTCTAAGATTCTACTTATTTTTTTTATGGTGTGTGTGTGTGTGTGTGTGTGTGTGTGTGTGTGTGTGTGTGTAGTAAATAAAGTAAAACCTTTGAACGTGGAAAATGTCACCAGAAGCTTACTTTGAAAGGTGTTAGAATATTCCCTTTATTTTCTTTTTAATTTTAAAGACAGAAAAATGATATGCCAACCAGCTGCCGGCTGTAGTAGGGCCTGTGAATTGCTTGTTATAAGCATTAAAAGTCAGGATTAAGGGGCTACTAAGGGAATGTGGTATAAATATTACGATTGAAGACTATCCCTGGAAGATACAGATGTTATTAGGAAAGTAAGTTTCTAAGATGCCCCCTGTATTATCTTGGTTTTACATTGCTCCAGATGTTTTCAGCATTAATTGCTCAGTGGCCATAGGATAAATCTTAATATTTTGTGGTCTAAATAGAGTTGCTTTTGGTGAAATCACGAGTGTGACAACTTCTTGGCCCTTTTCCCTGTCTTCTCCCTACTCAACACATCAAAAGGAAAAAGAAAAAAATACTTTCTTTTTGAAACAGGATTTTGCCCATTAATGAGAAGAAACTATTTTTAAAACAAACAGTAATGATGTGTAATTAAGGAACGAGAAAAGTCCCTTTTTCAAAACTCTGGGACCCAAATTTCGAGTATTAAACAGTATCTAAATCCTCTCCTAGTGAGATATAAATTGGGGTCAAAGTGGCAAAATCAAAGATACCCTCTGAAAGAAAGACTAAATAAAGACTGACAGCCACCGCATGAATTGAATGGGGTTTTGAATAAATATTTCAGTGAAAAGGCCCAATTGTTTTTCTAAAGTAGGACATAATTTTCTGCTTCTCGGCCACATGACGGTGGTAACTAATACCACCAGAAAGCAGAGAAGGAGAGGGACTTTTTCTTAAATCTCTAAAAGAGTGTAGGACAGTGTTGTTTGAAAACAAGCGAAAGATTCACTAGGTTTTCCTTCCTTGTAGGGAAAAAATATTAAAGTATTGTCAAGATCCAGATAAATTGGTACATTTGACAGGGGAGTTTAAATTTTATTGCCAGAAAAGGGTGGATTCCAGAAAACAAAACAGTAGGAGAGGTAGACATCTGTTTGCTTAAACTTAAGCTACAGAATTGATTTGGAAGCTCTCGTTAGAATTTGATTTGCCAGCTCTCATGTAAAGCCCTTGAATTGAATCGGGCCTTTTTTTCTTAATAGATAAATGACCAGAATGGCAATTTCTGATAGGCTAGCTGACCTGAATCAGAAGTTTCCTTCTCATTTCTAGAAACCTGGTTCTGACCATATACAACCAGTTGGTATTGTCATGGACTTTTCTGTAAAGCATAAGAATGAAAGAAAGTTCTGGATATCAGACATTTATAATATACCTTCAACATATGTGTTAAGTTGAAAAAGAAAACCTTACTGTTTTCTCCTTTACACATTCCACAAAGGTCGTTAAACTCTATCCGAGAAGGGAAATACATGATTAATAACACAGATTATAAATTCTGTTCTGAAGGAATTTGTAATTTTTAAATCAATATTTCAAATTAGAAACTTACTCTCTGGGAGGAGTATGGAGTTATAAAACCAAGATACAAAATGTAAAACTCTTCAAGTTGTACAGGACTTTATTTAACAATAAATACAGTGTTCCTCTTAGAACAACTGAGAAAAAATCTTCTATAGAGTATGAGTTACATCTAAGTTTCAATAAATTTATCCTTAAATGACATTTTTATACTTTAAATGTTCGAATATAAATTCAGTTAACTATCAATTAAATAGATTATTTCAGAAATGGGAGTTTTTGATGAAGGTTAATCAGAAAAATCTTGGCTGAAAACCTTTCCAAAGATACTAATGTAGAATCTTGCCTTTCAAATTACAGGGTAGTAGTTATGGCTATCATATATCTTTGATTTTCTAGAATAACCCACTTTCAGATAAACTGCCACAGTTCCCACATAAATCATTGAAATATGTCAGATATTTAATGTTATGACATCTCCTAGGCTGCCCCTTGAACCCAGGAGTGGCACAGAAAGTCTTTGTTTGGATTCAATAGTCAATATAACTAGAGCACTCACAGCTTAATTTTTCCATTATGACTGAAGATCGCCTTGTGTTTCTGGGTCATTTTTCTGAAAATGAATACCTTTTGTAGCAAACTATAAACTGTAAACAGAAGGCATCCCCCGCAAAATGGTGTGGACTGTGGTTCTCGCTCTAGCACCTATGCGTGTGTGTATGTGTGTTGGGGATGGGGAAAAGGAATAGAATTAAATTGAATTGTCACGAACAAATCTGTATCAGCCCTTTAGCCAGCTGCTTGTTAAAAAGTTGAGTTGGGGATGATGGAGGGAGGAGGGCAGAGTTAACTCAGGTTTTAGATTTATCAGTATCCTGCCTGTAAGTGGCTTGGTCTAAGTACCTCTTGCTAAATAGGAGATGAGATAACCTGCCCCATCTGTAAGATCTAATGTCACGACCTCATCAGTCAATGTGTTGGCCTGAATTCTCTCTTCATTCTCAGCTTCCTTACTTTGTCATTAAGAAGCATGGTTCTTACCCCATCCTACACCCAAATCTCTTTAAATGAATGAAAAATAAAGTTGTAAAAGTTCTCTCTACCTAGGAAGCAGTAGAGGGTAAGTCTGCAGGCATTTTATTATTTTTCTTAAGCTTTCAGAGCTTCTTAGATGGGAATTCAAACGGGCAGTGGAAGTGCTGACTTGCTTTTTCTCTGGCCTTGCAGGGAGGGGAGCTGAAAGGGGGTCACTCAGTAAGATAAGACTCTGGGCCCCCTGCGCGATAAGGCGAGGATAACAGGAACTGACGTCAGCGAGGCGACCCAGCCTGGCCAGGCATTTCCTCTAGCCAGGGAGCAGGGATCCCAGGAGCCTCCAGGCCTCCTACAGCAGCCCATGAAGGGAACTAACTCAGAGGAGGGAGAAAGAAGAAAACTACTTATTATTTTTTGCAGGGGGGAGAGTGGGTGATAATGTGCACCATTTCCAAAAACAGATTTCTCTAAAGAGAACAAAGAATAATTTGGGGTGAAGAAAGTGATTTTTAATAAAAGCGGATGCTGAGATTATTTGTAATTTTACATTGTCACAGAATAGATATTTGTTTCCTAGCTGTCAACAATTTCCCTCTATGTCTCTCATAAGACAGTTTATCTAGCGATGACCAAATATCATCCACCCACAAATCCGGCCAACTCTCCGTATAGAACAAAATGTGAGGGAATTCACATTGTCAGAGTTAATCCCGGGTACTCCTCTTTACTTTTGTCGACTACAACGTTCCCACCCCCCACCCACATCAGATGACAACATCGCTGAAGCCATTTCGTTTGCCACCAGCCCTGAAACTACCTAGCAGTTTTCCTCTCCTCTTTCTGTCTTCCTTTTCTGTCGAACTCAGATTTTTTGCCTTCTCAAGTATCTCTGATTTGAGGTTTAGAGAAGGAGAAACCCAAATGAAGGGGTCTTATTTTATTTTTTAAAATTCACAGGTTCTCCTCTGTCCACTTATATCTTAAAGAAAGATAGCTCCTTATTTTTTAGGTTTTAATATTGAACAAGGAGTTATTCTCCTAATTTGACCAGTATTTAGTGGGATATTTGTTTTTGTTGTTATGCTCAATTACTGTTCATCACAGATTAAAATTTTACCAAGTCGGGGAAAAAAAAAAGCCAAATTCAAAATATTGCACAGGTAAGACCAAATAAAATGAATGCATCAATTAACTGGGAAAAGATTTGGGTCACATTTATCCCAATTTTTTTTCCAGTTTCCAGAGCAGATGAAGACCCATATACTCTATCTTCTCAAAAATATTAAAGCTTTCAGTGGCTACAGTACCTTTGTCCTGTCATCAAAGTCCATAATTATAAAAAGGCTGAGGATCTGAAGGCCGTTTCAGCTTCAAAAGATTTTTTAGGGTCTGGTCTATTGGAAAGCTTGGGGGTATAATTAACTAAAATGGAAATGGAGGTAGCGAAATTTAGTTCCTGATGTTTTAATTTAGCTCAGTACTGCCGTGTGTTATTGAAGAGAATTCTTAAAGGCAAACATAATTATTTCATTATGGTCCTCAGAATGCTTTCATTGGCTTTAATGACAAGAAGATGTATAAAAAGGCATACATTTTAATTAGTCCTTATATTTACATCAGATAAATAACAAATAATTGATGAAAAACAAGTCTTTGGAATGGATGATTTCGCATAGCGCGCTGGTTACAGTTTAATGATGAAACATTTCTCCGTTGCTTTGCATTTTAATTATCTTTACATTACATTACAGTAGTGGTGCCATGGAGCTAAAATATCGTCATTGCCATTTTATTACAAAAAAATCACGATTAATGCCTACAAATTGAAGGCTCAAAAAGGTAGCTAGACACATCGAGGAAGTAAATTGCCGGTTCCATTAATTTTATTACGTTTGTTAGAACTCATTTTGATCACTTTTATCTTTTACGCTTCATCTTTTTGGATTAAGACCGTCAGGGGTTTCACATGCATTTTTATGACCACATCTTCTCCTGAACACCTTTCTTTCTCTCTTGCTGCCTGTTTTGAAGACTTAGGTGAAGGTGCTTTGCCAAATGTGTGCTGGAAATTCAGAGTCTTTTTCCATGTTATAGGCCGGTTTTACCTTTGATTTTATATGAAAACCCATTTCACATGATTCATCCGTTTTGGTGTACAGAACACTAATTGTTATTATTGATTTTAAATTCCGTGACCATTACAAGTAGCCCAGATGACTGGCAGATAAAGGGTAATAATCCATGGAGTTCTGGAACTGTTTCATGTTTGTCTGGAGTACTTTATGTGATCAATATTAACTGCCCCATTGAAACTAACTGCTGTATCAAATAACAGTCAATCAAATGAATGTGCTTAGAGATTATTTATTGAAAGCTTTAATTGTTCACTAGGGCCCTGCTTATCAGAGGAAACAATAGGAACTAGAGATAGGATGAACAGGTTTGGATTTGCGGGGAAAGTTGGAGGATGCAGATGAACAGGACATCTCTCTGCTACTCAGGCAAGAGTTTCCAGAGACTCATGTTGGGCTTATAGTGGGCTTGCAAATACTCTTGCAGAGATTATTCTGTCACTTGTCTCTCGAATGCTAGAGAAGAAGGCATAATTTTTTTTCCCCTCAGCAGAGGCTGTGAAAAGTTGTTTCTAAGACTTTTCCTGCTGCTTCTCCCCACTCCTCACCCTCCCATGCATCTCTCTACCTCTGCTCCCCCATCATTGCCTGAATGGATGGTCTGAGAGAATGGAAATAGCCTGGCTTGACACAGGATGGATTGCTGTAGCTATGAAATGGGAATAATAGTGTCTACATTGCAGGATTTGAGGAAGGATTAGAGGTCGTGTAAATTAAGATTCTATTCGTGTCTTGAAAACATACAGAAGTCACAGAGCAGGCCTGCCTGCTCTGATTTGGGCACGACTCTTGTGGCTTATATGCCTTTGCTGAGAGTGAACAGTATTTTTTTTTTAGTCATATCTAAATTAGTAACCTCTTTTCCTCAGCGAAGTGGTTCCTCTGTCTGTATAGCTCATAACCTAGGTGACAGTCCTTCCTGTTAGTCAGGTAGCACTGTGGCCTGATTCAGAGGCATCCATTTACCAAACCCTCCGATTTCAGACCAATGATTGACTTTTACAAGGGGCCGTTGTCACCTTCAAGGTTGTCACAATACACTTAGCCCAAAGATGCTGTTGTGGCTTAGTACATTTTTATTGCTCACTGATGGATTAGATCTTGCAGTATGCCATTCAACAAACGGCTCCTGGGTGTCTGCCATGTGCCAGGCTCTTTGATATGATCTGTGGAGGACAACGAGATGAATCAGACACTGTCCCTGCTCTATTTGGACTTACAATGTAATGGGAAGAACTTGTGTACACAATTTATTGTGACACAGCCCCTTTATTAACACCAACACAAAAATCTCCTCAGGACTTTGAACCTGAGATTGATGAAGGAAATTACTGAATACTACTGAGAACCACAGATGGTCCGTAGGCAGGTGATCAAGTGAATTATACATTTTTGTCACAATGGAGTAGGCATAAAGTGTTCCTGTGTGTAGGCCTCACAGATAATCTCTAAAAGTAGTTCACAAAGAGGAGTTTTAAACCTATCTTGAGCAATGGAACATGTGCATACCTTCCAAATTTACTTCTTGAAGACTTTCAGATGGATATTTCTAGAGGACGTAAGTAATTATACCCTTTTGGGGTTGGGTTTGATTCGATTGGATTTTTAAAAATCATTTATTCATTTATTTATGATCGTTTCTGTAATTTATTGTTGTGTAACAAACCATCCCCAAACTTAGTGGTCTAAAAATTTATTATCTCATTCTGTGGAATGACTGGGCTCAGCTGGGCAGATCTTCTGCTCCACAAGGTGTCAGCTGGGGCTGCATCATCCAGAGCTAAAGTGGGCTGGAAGTCCAAAAGAGTTCACTCACACGGCTGGCAGTTGATGTTGGTTGTTGGCAGAGAGCTCAGCTGGGGCTGTCAACTGGAGCACTGAATCTGCATGTGGCTTGTGCTTCTCACAGCATGGCAGCAATATTCTGAGAGGGAGCGGCCCAAGAATAAACCTTCCAAGAAGGAGGAAGTGGAAGCTCCTAGTTCCCTTAAAAGCTAGATCCAGAGCTGGCATAGAGTCACTTTCACTGTGTTCTACTGGTCATGCAGTCACAGAGCCAGCCCAGATTCGACAAATCTACCTTTCAGTGGAGGGGTAGCAAAGAATGTCCTGCAGTCTTCAGTCCACCATAGCAATCATAGCACCTGTGCCCTATAATGAGAAAGAAAATATTGTCTTCTGAAAATGACTTAATTGTAAAATGATTGTGGGGTTTTAGTTAGTTTGGTTTTTGGCTGGTTAAATATTTAACAAAATTCTACTTTAATGACTGTACATACATTTTCTGTTAATCCTTACAACCCTAAGTGGAAGATACTATCCTCATTTTACAGACGAGGAAATGGAGGCTCAGGGAAGCTGAGTAGGGTGACTGAATTCACACAGGTAGTGAGGTGTAGGGCTGGGCTGCAAGTCCCAGGCGGGGCTTTTCTCCAGCTCCATGTGCTGTTCTTCACTTGGGGGTCCTCACTTCCGCAGCTTAACGCTGCCATTCCAGCTGAGTGAATCATTCCTGAAAAAAAAAATTATATGCCCTAATAATACCAAGAAAGGACCATGGAGTGTTTTGGTTTTGGGGAAAGGTAGAAGAGAGAGAGGTAAAGAACTGTAACTCACATAATTTCCTCTGATTACATTATTTTCTCTAATATAAACCACAGTCTTTTAAATTGTAGAGGAAACTCGGCCCAAACTATGAGGCTGTTTTACTCTTTTGCCCTTTTGTTTTTACATCCTGTTTGCTGTTGAAGTCTATCCGGGCCTCATAACTGCTGTGGTTCATGGGGTTGAGGAGCAGGATTCGTCTGGTATTTACAGAGGAGTGGCAAGAAGATGAGAGATGGGAAATGGGGCTTTTCATGTTATTCTCGTTTACTCCTAACACTCATCTAAAGAGGGGTACTAATTGCTCATGCTAGATGGTTCCTCTTAGTTAAGCAGCGCTGTTGTGTCTTCCATTACCAAATAAAAATAAAAAAAAGAAGAGGAGGAAGAAAGGAAACTTTCTAAGAGATAGTGAAGTTGATATTTGCCACCTATTTTAAGTATCCATTGTGTTTAGAGGATCCCAAACCTAAGTTAACAATTACTATTTAGTGAAATTTACACAAATCATAATGATTATTAGCCTCTTAGATAATGCTCTTATTTCAGTGACTTCAAATATACTTTAAATGCAAGATATTATTCTGTATTTTGGATTTGTATATACTATGTTCTACCTGTTTCTTTTGTTTGAAATCTTATATATTTTGAGGAAATAGAGACAGATGAGGAAATTGAAGTGACTTGCTGGAAGTCATATAGTGGGTCCTAAATGGAAGCAGATCTAAATCTGTAAGACGCTGATATGTGATACAGTGAAGTACAGCGTAGTACTGTGTGACACTGGGTTGGGCAGACACCCTTCATGCACTGCCCTTGCTGTGTGGGCTTGAGCTCCAAGTTGCCTGGGTTTTTTCATCTGTAAAATGGATCCATAATGCTTACCTTGCAAGCTTAAGATCAAAGTCTTCATCAAAGACTTAAATATGAGAGTGTACTTGGCACATAATGCTCAGTAAATAGATTCTTTTCCCCAATATTTTATTATGAAAACATTTTTTAAATGCAGAAAAGTTGAAAAATTTTACAGCAAGCATGGACACTCACCACCATATCTACCATTAAAACAACCAGGGTTTTTTCCTGTATTTCCATCCTTTTTTCCTTTTGTGTGCGTATGTATGTTTTGTTTCATGTTGTGTTGTATTGTTTTTGTTTTGTTGACTAGGTTCCCTCACTAAACTGGGACGTCTTTGAGGTCAGGTGTTGTGTATTTTCCCAGTGCTTGCATAGTACTTAGTCTATGATCAGCACTCAGTGAACCACGGTCGAGTCCACAGATGTATTTGTTCGAGTAAACGACCCCTTAATGTACTCGCTCTCGGTGCTCTCCAACAGAACTGTCTATGGTGGTGGAAATGACCTATAATTCTACGTTTTCTAGTGTGGTAGTCACTAGCCATGTGTGGCTACTGAGCTCTTGGAATGCAGCTAATACATCTGAGAAAGTGAATTTTTAATTTTATTTCATTTTAATTTAATTTTCCATGGCTACATGTGGCTAGTGGCTATTGTATCGGACAATGCAGCTCTATTTACTTCAGCCATTATTTTTTTTCAATATTTGTTCATTCTCTTTATTTCCCTTTTTAGCCTTTACTCTTCTCTCCTGTTGCTATTAACAAGCTCTAATTATCTCTTTATGTAGCTGGTAAATAGACTGCTGGAGAATGCAAACAGAATACTGTAGGGTGGTGATTTCATTCATTGTTTAACTCCTTTTCCTTCTGGGTGGAACTATTTTTCCTGGGGCCTGGCAAATATTTAGCACTTATTTTGCTAACATTTATTTTGCAGAGCTAAACCAAGATTTTTATAGAATCCCAGTGGGCTAGACTTAAATTATATTCCTTGTAGCAATCTTATCATGGTGCTGTATCCTGTGTTCCACACCTGCTTGGTTTTCAAACGGACACAGCGTATCTTCCAACATTTGCAAGCTTTCAACTCAGCTTGGAACATCTCAATAAACTTCAGGGGGGCAGAGAGGAACAGGCCTTATTCTGTGGAAGCCTCAGAGTGCCTTCTAGAAAATGTCACACGCTCTCTTTCACTAGCTCCTTCGCTTACTCATGCATGTGTGCTCTGCTTCATAGCCCAGTCCTTGGCACACAGTTAGGTGCTCGGGAAATATACTGACTGTAGTTCAGTGACAACTTGAAATTCAGAACATCTCAGGTGGTTTCTGCTTTATTTGCTTGTGTATTTTGGGGTCACTCGAAAACACCCTAAGTAAACTTGAGGGGATGTCAAGAACTTGTGAGGTTCAAGTTGGCTCTTACGGGAAGCCCATATAAATGGGTTTGCTGTAAGAATGAAATATTTTCTTGGGCTTTGGCACTTACTTTGCTGTCATGGGAATGAACTTTCTGATGGTACTTACTGTTAACCAGGACATTACCACTGCACTCTACCTTTCCTTTTTTTTTTTTTTTTTTCTGTCCATCCCTAGAAATGGTGGGAAGAAAGTAAATAAAAGTAAAGCTAAAACAACAATCAAGGGAAACTTATGAACGAAGGTTTGCTGCCCCCCCAAATTATTTCAAGTTGTGATTGATTTTTATTAATGTGAAACAATCACTGTCCTCATAATGTTTATTAAGTGCTTATTGTGTGCCAAGCACTTAAAATGAACTGTTATCCGATCCTCTCACCACAGCCTGAAGAGAAGGACGCTGCTGGTCTGCACCCCCATTTTACAGATGCAGATTCCTAGGCACCAAGGTTCTCCAAAAGCAACCTCAAATCTTCTGAGTAGGAGAAAGTACGTTGGAAGTTCCCAGCTAACTTTGTATAATGTAGGGTTTCTTTTCTTTGCCAACAATGTGAATTCCCATTTTCTTTGTGGAGAAGGGGGACAGGGAAGGTTGGAAGCCTCAGAACCCACAGAATAATAAAAAGGTTTCCAAGTGAAAGCTGGAAACAATATATTCTTAACAAAACGGGCAGTTACTCTAATTGCTGCGCCCCTACTGTTCAATTCCTTTTTATGTCCTAATTCATTAAATTATGTGCACACACAGGCTTATTATTTACAGATGTATGCACTTTTAACTGGCTCATATGAAGCAGATGTTTCACAAAAGGTAACAGAGAACAAGTGATCTAAACCCTCCTTTAGTGGGTATCAAGTGGGTATTATGGCCCATTACCTGTAAGTCTTTTGCTATTATTTTGAATTGCAATGTCCAGTGTGGGGAGGAGGATTCAATTTATCTCCTGGAGGAATAAATAAAAATATAGCAACCCCATAAGCAAACATCTGCATCTCAAAATAAAAGAGGGTGTGTGCAGGTGATGGGCAGGTGGTGTTCACATGTGGGCTGGCATGGCTGTGTGAGTGAGTATTATAAGCAATTTGAGGAAAAAAGACTCATTGCAGTAGCAGAGGTGTGGTTCATTGAGCAGACCATCTTCGGAAACCAGTACTGTCATACTAACCAGCTGCAGAAAGAAATGCGTACCTCTTTTTCAAAACGAGGTGATGTGGCCTAATAAAAATAAACACGACCTGTTCACCACATTGACGCACACTTGGTGGCATATGTCAGTAGAGAGTTATTTCAATACTTCTTCAGAATATTGGGGAGCAATGATAATTGCCCCTCAAAGTCCACAGTGAGATTTATTGTTTATGAATTGTCAAGAGTTCTCTAAACAAAGAAAATTGGAAAAAAAAGATGGCTGAAATTGTGCCATTTTTACACATTGAAAGCTGGAAACAGTCACAACTGAAATATAAAATGGGACATGAAATATTAAGTGACATATCAGGTTTATTGCATATATGACCATGAGAGTGCATTTTATTTTGTCTTATGGAGCTCTAAAAAATCCATGTAATGGATTAAAGGTATTAAAACTCCCATATTCTGCCTGGCTCTAGGCCAGGGACCAAGGCATGATAAATAATCCCAATAGACAGAATATGTAGGAAGGAATTTTAAAATGTATTTATGGCAGACATATTGACCTCCTTAACTAATAAAAATGTATACATGAGGTTAGTTTTGAAGGAAATGTGTAGCCCTTACAATGCGCTATAGTGTTAGTATCTTTAAAATATTGCCCATGTCTCTGTGACATATGGCTATCATGCTCTGTCTTTACCTGAGAGTAAGGAAAAGCATGAATTTTATAGTAACATGTGCAGTCACTCTAAGACAGTATAGTTTTAATTTCCTTTATCTTAAAGCAGGAGTCAGCAAACTGAGGCCAATCTGGCCTGTAGCCTGTTTTTCTAAACAAGCTTTACTGGGATGTGCTCTGCCTGTACGTTTCCATCTTGTCTGTGGCTGCTTTCTGCCACAGTGGCAGAGCTGAGTGGCTGTGACACAGACCGTAGAGCCCACAAATCCTAAAATATTTACTCTCTGGCCCTTGCAGACCTTGCCTTAAAACATTAAAAAATCAGTAGGGCTGTTAGGAATAGAACTGAGTGCTTTGTTTCTCATTGGTCCACATCTAACCTTGCATGTGGATTCAGGAGGCCAATTCGCGATCGAGTCATTTCCTAACTGTGTGACCGTGGCCAAGTCATTTAATTCCTCTAAACTTCAGTTTCCTCATGTGAATAACAGAATAAAAAACTGATCGTGAGAATAATCCCCGCTCTTCTTCACACTTCTGTCACGAGGAAGGAAGTGGGGTAACATGAGTGAAAATGCACCTCAAGTCATCGCCACCGTGTGTGTGCTGTTCGCAGATTCTGCTGAATTAGCTGAAACTATCATTTATTTGACATTGCTTATAAGGATTTCTATGCAGATTTTATTTTTTCTTTCATTCATTTTTTCAACCAACAATTATTGAACCCTCGCTATATATCAAACACTCTTTTCAACCCTGGGCGTTTAAGGGCAAGGCAGCTGAAACCTCTGTGTGTGCTAGTAGTACAGCCTCGGGCCCCATCAAACCCTTCCTCTAGCTGGGACCTTGTTTGCTGTCTGGTATTTTTCAGTTGTCTGTTTACATGGCAGGGGTTGGTGTATTCTAACCTTCCTTATAACCCAGCATATATCCCAGGGTCTGTGCCCCGCCAGGTGCTCAATAAATATTTGTCAGCAGCTGGATGTTGTTGACTGACAATCACTGGTTTTTGCTGCCCCACCCAATGGCCCATCCAAAGGTCTGGGACTTTGAGTTTTGAACAGCTATCGCAGGCTCTCAAGAGATCACTGTGGTAAGGAGGGATTTATAGAAGCCATTTCTGAGGGTGCTAGGCAGCACGGATTGGGGATTAGCCAGGAAAACCCATGAGAGAGGGCTGTTGCAGCACTTCAGATTAATGCCTGTGGGCCTGGGAAGGAAGGGACAGGGGAGAGAGAGGAAAAGCTGACATGACTTGCTTTACTCACATTAGCTTGTAGAGAACCTCTTGGGTACATCAGGAGGGAAAATTATTTTCAAAGGGAAAATGGAAGTGAAGGTCAGCAAAGCAAGACTCGTATGAGACTAATGCACAGGAAAAAGATGGGAAGGTGGATAGCACTGGGTTTCATCGCAACAAGCGTGATATGGTCATGGTGATTCTGCTTGTGTAACACTGCAATGTGGCAGGCATCGCGTCACGTGCTTTACAGTGATGCTAGCATTTAATGCTCGCGATGCCAGTAATGGTATCATTTTATACTAGCAGAAATGGAGGCTTGGAGACGTTAAGTAACTTGCCCAAAGTCACACAGCTAGGACGTAGCAGAGATAGGATTCAAATCCAGGAAGGCTGGCTCCAGAGTTCATACGTCCAACCACATGCCTCAGACAATTTGTCTGTCAAGATGGACAAGTTCTGGGAATATCCAAAAAAATCCTGGGGCTTGCTCACAGTTGGAAGGTTGGTGAAAATTTCTTTGAATTATTTTTTTCAAGTTTTCTTTAGCAATTTTTTAAGAAATAAAACTAAAGCTCTTTTTTCATATCAAGGAATCACTGCAATGTAAAAAAAAAATCAACCAACAATGTATAGCACTATAAACTGAACAATTCTGTTATATGTAGAAACTTGAGAATCTTCAAATGGAATATCATCAAGTGCATCCTTTTGAACTGATGCATTATGCTCAGTTCCAGCAGTAATAACATTTTCCTTTAGAAGGTGCAGCAAGGATGTTCACTGTCTTTCTACTTCTAGTCACTTCTCCCACCCACCCTGGGCATCTTGGGAAGAGAGTAATTCAGCTCCTCATTCAGGGCATTCTGATTCTGTAGGCAATGGCAAAAGAGCTGTCACACAACTTTAGAATTCTGGATGTTGTTGTCATTCTTGTGCCAAATAAACTTTGGTTAAGTGATCATATGTGGCCTTTAGGTGAGGGAAGGAGAAGCAGCTTAGGGACTGGGGGACACTTAGAGTCCTCCTCCCTTTGCCCCCAGCAGAGCCCTAAAGCTGGCGACTATGAAGGCTGCATTTGGCCTGAGTTACTGCTCCTGACAGTGTTCAGTCACACACCCTTGGACCACCGCCAAAGGCCTTTGGAACCTTGGTCTTAGCTGCTGCCATTCTCCCTGCTGAGGGTTGGTTTCTCGGCAGGGAAGATGCGGGAGGGGTTTGTGGCTATGTTTGTGTATGCCTTCTAATTCCTGTGTTTGCTTCGGGGGGACTTTCCTACTTTATTACTCTGACTGGAAAGAAAAAGGGGCATTATTGCTATCTCCTTAGCTTCTTTCTTTTGAGTTTTCCAGTTTTACTTTGGTCGATATGCTGGAATAACTGTGTATAAGTGTGTTTGTCTGATTTAGACATATTCTATATACTTTAAAACTTCCTGCCAGGGACAGCTGCTTGTGAAGGAAGTCCTGGACAGTCCTAAGACAGGCTGTCATTGTCTTCTCTCAATACCAGGGGCAGACCCATTCTCTGGAACCCAAGACCATTAAAGTTCAAATCCATGCTCGTCAGTTACTAACTATATGGCCTTGAGCAAGTTGCCTAACCACTCTGTGCCTCTGGCTTCTTGCCTGTAACAAAGAAATACTGAAACTAATAGCTATCTCTTAGTGTCACTATGGGGATTGAGTGAATTAATATATTTTAAATGCTTAGAACAGAAGAAGGGGCATGACTAGCCCATAGTATATGCTCCATAAATATTAGCTATTACTATTGTTGTAATGTTATTACTTTGGAGATATTTCTGTCATTTTCTGTGGTGACAATATTAGTCATATTATTAAGATGTGGATTTACCCACATTCCCCAGATATTCTAATAATAAAGTGTTGGCTATTGTTTTTATATTTTTTGTAGTTTAAAAGTATAAACTCTGCAGTGTAGCAAGCATCATTGTCATCGCCAGTTTTCAGATTAGGAAACTGAGGATCAGGAAGGATAAGCGACTGCTAGTAAGAGGCAGAGTTAGGAACTGAGCTTATGCCTCTGCCCTGGAGGACTCTGCACTGTCCACTTCTGGAATAAATTATTTTCTTTGCTGCCCCACTCCTTAGTCCTGGTCTCCCCACCAGTGTATCCTTACCCTAGATCAGGGTTTTTCAGCCTGAGCACTATTTATAATTTGGGCCAGATAATTCTTTGTTTGTTTTTTTTTTTTCCCTTGGGAGAAGGGGGCTGTCCTGTGCATTGTAAGATATTTTATAGCATCCCTGGCCTCCAGGTACTAGATGCCAGTAGCAGCCCCCAATTATAACAGCCAAAAATGTCTCCAGATATGGTAAAATGTCCCTTGAGGGGAAAAATTGGTGCTGGTTGAGAAGCCCTGCCTTAGATTAAGGAAGGTGGAAGGGAAGTGTGTTTGCGGAGGAGGTGAAGGTGGGGGCTTGTTATTACTTTTTGAGCACTTACTGTGTGCCAGGCAAGTTGCAAATCTTGTCTCCCTTTTACCAGCAGGAATTTGGGGATTATCTGCATTTTCAGGAAGGAAACACTAGGGCACAGAGAAAACCCTATGACCATTAAATTAGTAAGTCTCAGAAGAGGGATTCCAGTGCAAGTCCACCTGGCAGCAAAGCCCATGAACTTCCCATCACCTCCTCCACACGATTTTCTGCAGGCTCGTGGCATTTTCTTTCTTTTCAGGAACGAAGAAAACCCACACAGTGAGGATTAAATTAGCTCCAAAGTTATTTTGAGGCTGTTCATACGGCACATACCTGTAAAAAACAAAACAGAAAAATTTCTTTGCAGCAAACTTGTAACTGAGTGAGCAGAGCATTATTTTGTTGAGAAAGTGGGTTTTGGCTAAATTCTAGTGTAATCAATCACACTTGAACTACTGCAGATCTGAGAGGCGTCTGCAAGGCACGTGACAAAGCATAATTTCATTGTTGTCTTCCAAGTATCTCCCCATTACTTTTCTGTAAGGCCGGTACCAACATGGTTTTCAAATATTTTTACATAAGCAAAGAATGTGTATCTGGAATTACATACATGGCAGTGCTTCTGTCTTAATCTACCCTGTATGCAGGAAATTTGACCAGATAAAAGAATGTCATTTATTAGTGCGATAATTGCTTTTTAAAAAATTATCG
This sequence comes from Propithecus coquereli, assembly GCF_000956105.1. Lineage (NCBI taxonomy): Eukaryota > Metazoa > Chordata > Mammalia > Primates > Indriidae > Propithecus > Propithecus coquereli. Next base: position 2,354,495 of record NW_012146523.1, read on the forward strand.
GAATCCTGATTAGAAGTGGAATACTCTGGTTTCTCTCTTCAGATCAAATAAATCTTTTGCTTTTTACTAAAGAAGTGGAATATGGAGCCGAGTCATTTGGTGTCCAAGATAAACTCTTCAGGGGACCTTAATATTGAGAAGCAATTAGCTTCATCTACACGTGACTCCGGAGACCTGTCCCAGCATTTGTTCACTTAATGCAGTTCCATTTCTGATGCCTCACAGTTCAGATCATTAATAAGCAGTTAGATGTGTCGGCCTGTTAAGTGATTTTAAGGAAGAATTTATTTGAACCCTGTCATAAGCTACCTTAGTGTGTCCTAGAAAATAGTGACATAAAACATTGTCTGTTTAAACCATCACACAAAACAACCTATGAGATAATTTTTGAATATGTTCCTTGAAGCAAGAAGGCATATTATAAAAATGAAATGTTGGTGTTGAACATGTCATGGTCCCTTATGAAAATATGACAGCACTTCCCATGGTAAAAGTCAATCCCAGGAATAATTTCTCCTGCTGGCCGTGAGCCCAGACAGGTGTAGCTACAACACAGAGTGATTAGTGGGTCCTGTGCCTCGCTCTCTTCCTAAGGCCCAAACTGTCTTGTCAAATTTAACCGTATCTTGACTAAAATCGGTGTTTGGAAAATGATAACCATGAATTAAAGAGTTACAAAATTCTGCAGTTCTCAAATTTGAGTAAGTAGGCCTGACCAGACAAAACCCAGTGACCTTTCTGCCTAGAAAATAAATGAAGATAGAAAATGAGAAGTTAAAAAGCCAGAGAGTTTAGTGAAATAAGAGTAATACATATTAAGTCATCTAAATCTCATTTGTAAAGGCTGAAAGCATTGTTGTGTTTTTAAATTTCCTAATTCTAAGGTGCTGAGTTCCTACTCCCTCTCCTCCCCAGGGTTTTGGGGAGGAGTAAATGAGTTAATATCTATTAAGCACTTAGCACAGCCCCTGACACATAGTAAGTGCTCAGTAAATAGTAATTACTGTTAGTTCAGGCTCTTACGGTACAACTTTGAACCCAGTGCCAACTGAAAGCCACTGCCAAAATTCCGTGGGAGAGAAAGTGGCTTCTGGTTTATGGTGAGGATAAACACACCCAGCCTGAAGATCTTAATGTATTAAGTGCTTAACAAGGTGAAGTGTTTAGTAAGGACCTGTGCAAGGGGGAAACTGACAGAGTTCCCAAGCCAAATTGACTCAGCAACTGTTTGAGATTACAGGAAGTTTAGGACAAGACATTTTTATGTTAGGATGTCTCAAACATTAATGTGCATAAAAATTACCAGGGGATTTTGTTAAAATGCCTGAGCTGAGGCCGAGATTCTGCATTTTAACAAGTTCCAAGTGATGCTGATGCTGCTGGTCTAGGACCACACTTTGAAAAGCAAGGCTTTTTCTTTAAAAACTCAAAAATCAAAGTCTTTCTCCCAACCCCTCCTTTTGTCCCCTGCCTATGTTGGGCACCTGTTGCATGTGTGGTCAGAATAGCAGGGTTTCTCATAACCCAGCTCCAGCCCTCGGCCAGGATCCCGGGTGACCCGGGCAAACACACACTTCTTCAGGGTCAGGGGCAGGTTACTGAGTCAAGACTGCCAAAGCCCCACGATGATGTTTTCCTTCACTCCCCACCCCCCTCCCTTCTTTGCCTGCCCCAAACCCGGCACTGATCTTGGAGCCGCTTAACAATAACAAACCCAGCAGCCGAGTGAGGCAAGACAATTTTAAAGCAAAGTTTTTCTTGTTTGTCAATTACTTAATTTCAGAATGAGATTCACAGATTTGCAAAACTCATGTGTGTGGAAACAAACTGCTTCTCCTGAAAGACGATTAAAAGCAGATCCCTTCTGGAAGAGGCGACATAAAAATTAAGTAAGCCACACCCCCCACCCCCAAAAAACCGCTTGGAGGCATGTAAATTACATTTAATAAAATGTCTACACGCGCACTCACAAACGCATGCGCACATGCTAGCAGCGGAGGGTCTGGTTCTAATTACTTGTACTTTAGTTGAACTTTGTCGTTTCCTTTGACTTTCTCCCTAATGTATGTGAGCTGTAGGCTTTGCAATCCTGCAGTGAATCCACAGAAAAAGAGGGAAAAAATCCAGATCGGCTCCCTTTGGTGCCAACAAAAATGAAGAACAACTGAATGTTTTGAACAAATGCAACACTTTGCTATTCTCCCTTAATTAGCTGAAATTACTCCCTCCCACGGGGGACCAGAGCTCTGGGCTCAAAATTCCCCTGGGGCCATGCAGGAAATGTCTTTTGCTTTACAACTCCTTTTTCTTTTAAGGCTCAGCTGCCCAGAGAGTGCATTAAAATACTGTCTTAATCATGGAAGGTTCTAGTAAAAAGGCTGGGCTTTCATAATACATGATGCCTGCCTGCCTCTAATCAGGCCCAACATAAAATCCTGAAATCTGTCAACATGGTTTAGCCAGCAGTAAATTAGCTCTCACAAAGAAAAAAAAGTATACTGAGCTCTCTTAAAAATGTTATCTGCTACTTAATCTAACCTTTAGAAAAATGCCAAGCATGTAAGGAATTGTGAAGGGAGCTATTGTTGGAGACTTTCTGTGTGTTTAAATGACACTCAGGTGTGTTGTAACAACAAGGACATTTATACTGTGTTTTCTCAGGTGAGTTAAATTCTTAAGTGCAGAGTCCTCCTAACAGGCAGCAACGTTAATTTTTTTTTTTTTTTTGCTTTTATTTTGGGAATGAATTCACCCCCCCAGAGTTGTGGCAGTGTTTAAGACAGCTGTGTCGGTGGGAGCGCTGGTATTCTGCTTTTGTACCATCCCAGTCAGTGGAGATTTTGTTTAGCTTTGTTTTTGTTTTGTCTGCAAACCTCTGAGTTTGAAGTCCGTTTAGAGCAGTGCTTCTCAAAATGCAGTCTATGGACTTGTGCTGGTTCCTGAACTGCCTCTTGCCTGTCCACAGTGAAAAATGTGCCGACATCGAGAGGAAAGTATTTTGAAACGTATGCAGCAATTTGACAGAGTAATTTTGTGTATGTTAAATCTAATTTTTTTTAAGTTGGAGCTCATACTTTGGCCATCTTTGTTTTTCCTTAATTCCTTTTCCATCGAGATTCATTTTTATTGAATTGTATCAATCCATGAGGAGTTGGGGGCAGGGGAGACTAAGAAATGATTCTTCCTCACTGATAGTTTGAAAACGACTTATTTAAAGCAAATTCCTGGCTCCCTACCCCCAAGAATTCTGCTGCTAGTCTGCACTTTGAGGATCACTGATTTAAGGGCAAATGAGTCCCATGACTAATTTTACAAGGAAGGTGACTCCAGCTTTGTTTTCCTTAGTGACAATCATCTGTAGGTTGTGGGAGTGGATAGATTTAAAATACGGGCGAGAAGCTCTGGACAGTGCAGGTTTGTCTTCATTTTCCTTAAGGTTCCCTGTCTCCCATCACGTGTGAGCAGCCCAGAGAAGCCGTTTCAGCTTTGCTGGTGCTGACTCTGCTCTGGGAGGGGACCCACAGAGCTGAGCATCCATCTCACCCGAGAGCAAAAGTTCCTCTGACTTGGCCATTCCCTGACGAAGCAAGGCAGCCCATCTGGTTAGCAGTTTGGATGCCACACTGGAGGCTGCTGCTTGTTGGGCCTTCAGTCACCACACAGAACTAAATAAGTCAATAAGTAAGCAAGGAAATAAATAAAAGCAGGAGACAAAAAGCAGATCCGAATTATTCCTCAAAGACTGCTTCCCCAAACTGAAATCACATCAGGATGGCTGCATTGTCGTTGCTTTATTGAATGACACAAGCCTCTTTTCCCCCTGGGAAGTCTAAAAACTGCTTTTTTGGCCTGCCTGAGATCGCTGAATGAGCTAATACAGAACACATTGTCTGCTGAGCCGGCAGAGTTTTCGAGCAAAAATTTTATCATTCCATAGACTGATTGTGCTTGCCTGGAATAAGGAACAAAATGTTTGAGGCCTCTCAAGGGCATTTGATGAATCTAACTCTAATTTAAAGGAACTAATAGATTATTGATTTAAGCAGGATGACAGTGAACAGATCAATGGCTGAGCACTCTGTATCTACCTTAAATACCAAATATGACCAGTGAAAGGGGAGCCGTGGGCTGCTCCCCTCCCTTGTTTCCCACTGTCTTTATTGGGGGGCAAGGACAAAAAGGGAAGAGGAGCTCTAATAAATTTTGCCAAAGTATGTTTTTGTTATGTTACCAGAAAGGCAAGAGATTGCATTAAGTACAAATATTTTATATTGATGCCATATCCTGGTTGTAATTCTAGAACTTGTCTTGGCATGTTTGCCTGAGGCTAGCTTTGGCGATCTGCCTGACTACATACACCACTGAAATTTTCTTTTCTACCTTGCTTTGTTCACAGTGTTATAGGCCACAGCAAGGAAATAAAAGACAATAGACTGTCCATCTTGAGGGTGATATTTTAATATATAGTCAAATATTTAATTCTTTACTACCGGGGGAAAATTCTTCCGAAGATGATTATTTTTAGTCATACATAAGACTTTTCTATTTCTATGCATGTGGGATTCATTTATTGCATTTGTAGGATTCAAACTATAAAACACAGTAGAAAGAACTAATTCATCCTTCAAAACACAGTCAGGTCACCTGTCTCAGGAGCCTCCCTTGATTTCTCCTGGGCTGAATAAGACCTGTACTTCTCTCTGTCATTATACACTATCACTGGTTCCCAAACTGCTTCAATTTGGATTCATCTAGGAATAGTTTTTAAAAACAGGGATTTTTGTTTTCTTTTCCCTGAAATTCTGGAGCAATAGGTCTGGGATACAACTTGGGCATTAGGATGTTTGAAATCTCCCCAGGTAGTTCTAATGTGCAGCCGAGTTTGGGAACCACTATTATCATATTCTAATTGTTGGTTTATTCTCTATCAGGCCAAATTTGTCAAGGATAAGGGATTATACCAGGCACTGTCTGTAGCATATGTTATAGTCACTCAGCAAAATAAATGATTGAACACATGAACAGTCTGAGAATCCATGGTGCTAATATAGGAAAGTTCATAGAATTACTGGTGAAATCACCACAGCCTTAATAAAAGTTTAGGTCTCTCACTATTGATTGTTTACGGTAGAACATTTTTATTTGTGGCGACTGTTCAGGAAAAGCCTTCTGGATTCGTTCATTTGTTATAAATGACTTTCATCTGTAGAAAAAAGCTTTTACCAACCTTTGTAGAATGTTTTGGGATTTTTTAACCTCCAATAGGCCTCACCCTCTTGGTGTGCTTTGCTCCAAGCTTTTTGGATATTAAATTACGCACAATTCTGTTTTCTTTCTTTAGGAGGATAAAATGCTGGCCTCCCTTCAGTGTGTGTATTTGAAGTGGCATATTTATGGAAATTACCACCCACTTTTGAAATTCAGGGCATAGCTCTGACAGCTGAATCTAGCCCTAACAGAATTCTATTTACAACTTTCCTAGACAAGCCAGATTAGCTGTTCTACACAAGCAAGTAGAACATGAAAACACACACACCCCACCTTGCTTCTGTGAAGAACATAATGTGAGATTGATCCTGGTGGCGATGACATGGCTCTGTCAGTTGTTGAAACACATAGGTGAAAGTAGAAGCACACAAATCCCAGCAATCCAAAGATTTGGGAGGCGTATAGAGAAAGGCTTACTTATTTATGTTGATGTTAGGAGTGTAAACTGAGACAGCCTTTCTAGAAGTCAAATATCAATGTGAATTAAAAACCAATAATATTTATAAAATAACATACCTATTGAACTAATAATTACACCTTGAGAATTTATTCTAAGGAAATAGAGATGTGCTGAAATTAGCTACGAAGATGTTCATCACAATGGAATGTTTTATGGGAAAAATATTTATTGACAAAGAAATAAATGTATGACATTCTAAGTCGAACAAAGTCCCAAAGAATACCAGTATAACTCCACTTTCATAAACAAACAGAACCAGAACATTTATATACATAGGAAAAAAGTCTGGAAAGTGATATTGGTGATTGTGTGTGTGTGTGGGGGGGGGTGTATGTGTTTGTTCTCTTCAGTTTTAACAAAGAGTGATATATTGTTTTATAATTTTAACAAGTAGTTTTTTCTTGTTAATTTGCTTTCAGTGAAGCTGATTAGCTCAGTGTGAGGAATGCTTTTGCATTTACAGCTTGATAGCTAATAAACCTTAGTGACATCTCAGATGCCAGCCCGTCTATAAAGCACTTGCCACCATTGTGCCAAGTTATTCAAAATGAGGGTTTCCTATTTGCCACAAGAAATAATGCACTCAAGATTGATGCGTTCATCCCAGATACCTCAGTTCCAAACAGTAAAGACTGTAATAGATTTATCTACTGGGACCTGCACTACTCTAATGAATTCATTCCAAGATTCTTCTGAATTATGAAAATACTATAATTATAGTTGATTCTGTTCCAAAGGGCTAATTAATTACTTTTTTGAGGAAGCAAATGAGTATAAGAGAGATATTTGATTTTTAATTTTATCATTTAACAACTTAGAAGGGGCACTTAGTGCTTGGAATGAGGAAGAAAATGGAAAAGGAAAAAGTTAGTATATTAATTCAACAAATATTTATTGATTACCTGCTATGTGCCAGGACCTCATTTAGTCCTGGAACACAGGTGTAAAGGCAGGTAAGTTTCTTAGCCTCATGAAACCTAATATTCAGAGTGTGTGTGTGGTCATGGAGGGATGGCAGCAAATGTAGAATATAAAATTGTGCACAAATAAACTTTTAAAATTTGGACACTAGTTAGGGTTTTATAGAAATACAATAAAGTAATGGGGCCGGGTGCTGTGGCTCACGCCTGTAATCCTAGCACTCTGGGAGGCTGAGGTGGGAGGATCACTCGAGGTCAGGAGTTCGGGGCCAGCCTGAACAAAAGCGAGACTCCATCTCTACTAAAAATAGAAAGAAATTATCTGTACAACTAAAAATATATAGAAAAAATTATCCGGGCATGGTGGTGTATGCCTGTAGTCCCAGCTACTTGGGAGGCTGAGGCAGGAGGATTGCTTAAGCCCAGGAGTTTGAGGTTGCTGTGAGCTAGGCTGACACCACGGCACTCTAGCCCAGGCAACAGAGCGAGACTCTGTCTCATAAATAAATGAATGAACGAATGAATGAATGTATAAAGTAATGGATACAGTGACCAGGAGTGGGAAGGGGCATTTTAATTAGAGAAATCACCCCTGAGGAGGTAACATTTAAATCTGAGATCTAAGAGATGAAAAATAATCAGATATTTGAAGGTCTGAGAATTTCCAAGGAAGGAAAAATGTTTAGTATAGTAGCCTTAAGTTGGTATGAGAGCTTGGCCCTTTCAGAAGACAGAAGAGAAGCCAATTATTTAGAACTCAATCAGTGAGGGGAATCATGGAATGCAATGATACTGCTAAGAGAGCCATGGAATGAAAAGCCTTGTGGAATATAGTGAGGAGTTTGACTTTGACCTGATTGGTGACTGTTGGAGGGCTTTAGATAGGCAAGTACAGGAGATTGATTTTAGCTTTTGAATAATTATCTCGACTGCTTGTTTGAAGAGTGGACCCTAGGCAGGAAGCATAGGCATGAACAGACCAACGAAGAGGCTATTGCAGTAGTTAAGGTGAGAGATGATGGGGCCCGCCAGCCTGGTGTGGTGGCAGGGTAGTGATATGGGATTAACTGCTGGGGTAGAGTTGACCTCCCCTGCTAAAAGTTTATCTGTAGGATAATCCAGTCAGTATAATATCTAATCTGGGCAATTATAGCACTGGAACAGCTAGAAATGTTATACTCTGAAAATTATACCATATATTGTAAAGTAATTTGGAGACAAGAAGATTCTGGAACATTATTTAACCACCTTTAATGACCTTCATCCCAATTTCCATATTTTATGAACATTTTTTGCCTGTGATAGGAGTAAGGCCAGTTCTTGCTTTGTCTTTGAACAAAACCCTGGAGAATAGGTGTGGGAGAACACTCTGGTGGTATATTTTGTGAATTCCATTTCCTATGGAATTTGGGTAGTTAGATGATGAAACAGGAATCATGTATTTTTAAATATAAAATAAACAGCGTGACTTAGAAGTGAACTGCACCACTCTATGCCATCATTAGGTGTGTAACCCACTGCTTCTCAAATATTGATTTCACATGCAGTCACCTGGGGATTTTGTCAAAATGCAGATTCTGATAACATGGGCCTGAGCTGGGGCCTGACACTATGTTGTCTAATACACTCTGAAGTAAGGCTGATGCTGATGGTCCAAGGAGCGGTCTCTCTGAGGAGCAAAGGTCTTACCAATGTTGTTGTCAATGAAGATCAGTTATGGCCACGTCATGCAAAAGGCCTAGCCATATACCTACTTGTTGAATGACTGTGTTGGGCATTTTCTTCATTTTTTCTAAGGAAATTGATTTTTGGTTGAGTGAGCAGCAGATTCAAACAAGTCGTTTGAGACTCTACAGGAGTCAGAAGCTCGGGGAGACAGAAGAGTAGAAACAGCCTGGGGTTTGCAGTATGAAGATCTGAATTGGCCTCTCGGCTCTACCTGTGCCCTGTTGGTCTTGGACAAGTCCCTGCCCTCCTGAGCTTCTGTGTGCCTTGAGGGTACGATGGTGATAAAAACCATCACCATCGAAGTGCTATGGTGAACTTCAAATGAGAGAGACGTGTGAGATAGCTTTCTAAACTGTAGAACACCACATCAGTGTCAGTATCACCACTGCTGTGGCTGCAGTGATAACTATTTTATGGGGTTGTCCCTACTGGTGTTATTGCTGAATTTGGGGCAGAGACAAGTGAATTTACTGATTAAAAAAAATGAACTGAAATATATTTTCTCTTTTTTCTTCCCCTGCTCCATCCCATTGTAGCAATTGAAACACAGAGCACCAGCTCTGAGGAACTTGTCCCGAGCCCTCCGTCTCCACTTCCTCCCCCTCGGGTGTACAAACCCTGCTTCGTCTGCCAGGACAAATCATCAGGGTACCACTATGGGGTCAGCGCCTGTGAGGGATGTAAGGTGAGTACTCACACCTCTGTGCCTAGTGAGCTCTTGTTCTCCATGTACTCTCTGGAGGTGACCTACCCAGCTCCAGAAATGGGCTGGGTCTATAACATCACCTCCAATCAGTGCGTGGGTTCCATTGTGTTTAATGGTTTTCGTTACTTCTCTATATCTCTTTAGCTTAAAATTCAGAAACTTCTGCAAATGACTGGGGCCAAAGGTTCTAGGGCCCTTAAAATATCCCAACATAATTGTTCTTTTCAAATGATAAGAACCTATTGGAGGAATCTTGAAAAGCGTCATCCTGTTTCTCTTTAGAACATGCTGTCTGGTGTCTGTAGTTTTATTTTATTTTTAAATATGACTGACAGTCCACTGAATCAACTTGCAGAGAGTCCAAGTTTGAAATTGGGATTTATGTCCTGGCTGTTTTCTCAGCCCTGTGGCCTTTGAATTACAGTTTGATTTTCAGCCTGTGGAGACTTGCTACTGTATGTGAATCATAAATTCAGTGGAGCTGGATTTAAAATTCCTACCTACAGAGTACTGGAGGCTGAACATGTGTCAGAGAGTATATGGCTGCTTTGAATCAAGCTAGACAATTATTATCAAGTCTAACAGGCTTAATCCAGTGAAAGAGCTTCTTATTTTTTTTTTTAAAGAGACGAAAGAAACAAAGAATGACTTCATAGGCAAATTCAACTCATCCATAAAAATTTCTCAGAGGAACTATGGCTGTCTTGAGCTAGCCCTTCCCTAGATATATAATTTCTTTAAGTCCTCTCTGGATGGTTGTTCAGATCTGCCATTTATACATCTAAATCGTATGATTCATTTGTAATTGTTCACATGTTGAAATAATATCACAGGTGCTCTATGGCATTTTATATCTGGCTTATCAGGGTTAGCACTTACTGTATGTATTGATTAGGCACTGCTGTGTAACAGATTATCCTAAACCTTAATGGCTTAAGACAACAACTCTTTATTTAGCTTATAATTCTGTGGGTCAGCAATTTCGGCCAGGCTCATCTGCGTGGTTCATCTGGACTTAGCTATGTTCCACGATGTGTCTCTCTGATCAGCTGCAGGTTAGCTAGTTGGCTCTGCTTCTGGGGGTGCTGGCTGTTGGCTGCGGAGCCTCAGCTCTCCTCCATTTGGTCCCTCATCCCCACCATGCTGGCCTTGGCTTATTCACAGAGGCAGGGTTCCAGAAGAGAGAACAGAAGCACACAAGGGTTCCAGAGGCCTTGGCTCAGAAGTAGCCCACTGTCACCTTTGCTACAGTCTATTGGCCAAAGCAAGTCATAAAGTTAGTCTAAGTTCAATAGGCAGAAACATAAACTCAACTTTTTAATGGGAGGAACTTCGAAGTCACATTATAAGGGGTATGGATATAGGGGAAGGAAAATGGGGGTCATTTTTGCTTTCAGACTACCATCTTGCATATCTAATTGCATATGAACATAAGGTAGGTAGAGACCCTAGATGCATTGCCCAGCACCTCACACAGTCTGGCGTGTGGCAAGCACTTAAAGATGGAGATTCAACAAATGCATAAATGTCACTCAGCCCCTCAAAGTAATTTTATGGGATTTCCCTTTTTTTCAAATTATTTAAATAATCATGTTTATTATGGTTTATTACTATTCTAAATAAGGTAAGGCCAGTTTGAGGAAATTCATTAAGGGCTTAGGAACATCTGTCTGCCTCTGGGATTGTGCTGGTTATTTTAAAGGAATTCTCTTTCCTTCAGTAGTTTCCGATATAATAGTCAGGAAAGTTATATGGGCAACCAGTTGGCAGGTGGCTAAAAAGTGAAACATTTATGCATCTAATTATTGCTTTATTAGTGGTAACCCTTAGCTGAATGTACTTAAATTTATCCTGATGTTTGTAAAGGTTTCAGCAGAATACCAATTCATTTTGTCCATTTGTTGTGCAATATGTAAATAAACCATGTTCTAATGCTCATTTGAAAGTTAAGTGAAAAGATACTCCTTTATTTACAAAAATTTTTAAGCAAGGACCATGTCCAGAAACCTGAATAAGGTATGTTAACTCAACTTACTTGTTCCCATGGTGTCCTGGGGAAATATATTATCCAATGTGTCTCTGTGGCAGATACCAGGACGTGCATATGGAGCTATTTCACAATCTGTACAGTACAAACTGTTTTAGTCAGCTCGTAGTCAGCTAATTCTCTGACCTCTTGTTTTAATTTGGAATTCTGACTCTTTTTAGGAGAAACCCCAACAAAAATAAAACCCATACCAGCACAGACAACTTTGATAAACTCAGTTAAGAGGACCGGAGTCATATTATGCTATATCTTTTTAACAGAGCTATAAACCCAGTAAGGTCAGATGAGTTCACCAGCCAGTTTTTGAATTTGATAATTTCTGTATTGTGGGTGGACTGCCTTTCTCCCTGGTTATTGAGAAACACTTGGTCAATATTTAGGCTTGCTGGGAAAATATAGTGACAAAATTTACAGAACTGAAAGACAGGAGAAAGTAAACGTAAACTGTAACAGCCCCCCCCCAAAAGAAATATAACTTTTTAAAAATAAAATTTTTATTGTCATTAAAAATTATCTATATAGTATAGAATTTATGGCATAAAAATAGAAAATCCCACGATTCTACCCTGGGAGAGAACCCCTATTCAAATTCAGTTTTTCTATGGGTATATGCATGTTATTATTTTTTGTTGTTTTCATTTGTTTTTTTACAAAAATAGGAGTTTATGTTGTATACTAGTTTTAATCTGCTTTTAAAATTTAATCTTTCATGACAAAAATTTAAGCAACTGTGTAGCTTTATGGTTATACAATTAATATAGTGGTTTATGATTATATAATTTATTTAACTAATTCCCTGTTATACAATTAAGGTGTTTCTAATTTTTTTGTATTATAATTAACACTTTAATATATAGCCTTTGGGTAAATTTCTGATAATTTCCTCAGGATAAATTAGTAGAAGTAGAATTTCTAGGTCAATGACTGTATATTTTTAAGGCTTTTGAATCAAATTGCCAAAATGTCCTCTAGAAAATATGTATCAATTTATACTCTATCAGTCTGTAAAAAGTTAATCCTATTGGAAACTATCTATTAGAAATATCTCCTTTGTGATAATAAGGTAGTAAATTAAGGAGTAACTTCTATTCTGGAATTCTGCCTGTATTTAATTTGATGTTTACTATGAGCCCCATGCATGATACCAATTTAGATTACCAGCAGATGCACCATAGGTCCTTGGTTGACCTATAGAAACTGGCCTGACCTTTGGCTAGAGATCAAAAGTCATTACTGTGGGCTGGGAACCTAAGCTCTACAGTAGGACTCTCAAACAGAACCTAGTATATACCTTCAAGAATAAATGCCTATAGTGACTTCTGCTTGTCATAACCAGGATGACCTTAATGACTACCATTTGGGGAAGAGAACCTTCCATCTTCCTAGGGACCAGGTGGCAGTCTCAGCTTCTGCTGCAGCCATATGATGGTGGTCAGAATTTAATGAATGGGTTGTGGTCCACCTCTGGGACTGGTCAATGGCTGCTGTATTGACACAGCATCTCATGGCAGCATAACCCCTGGACATGCCATAGTGATGCCCCGTTTAGAGGATTTCCAGCTGAGTGATGGCATTTTCTGTAAGGGACAAAGAATGCATAAAATGAATGTACAATATAGTTAGCCAAAAAGGTTTAACAATATAAAATAATAAGGCAATTCTAAAAATAAAGTAAGACAGTATAAAATAATGACTTTAGAAAATAGTTTCGCTCATAGCTAAAATTCATGCACAAAATTCATGCCTTAATCATATTTTATATTTCCACTTTTATAGCTTTCAAAGAATGTGGAGTCTAGAGTGAGAGTACTAGGATTTGAATACTAGGTAAGCTACTTGCTAGCTTGGTGACCTTGGGCAAGGCTCTGTTGTCTCATCCAGACAAAGAGAGATAATACCACCAACCTCATAGTATTATTGTGAGGATACACTGTGTATGAAACATATAGAACAGTACCTGGCAGGTAGTAAGTGGTATATATGCTTAGTTATTGTTTGTATTATCATTATTATAGTGACTTTTGCACACAGCAATGTGACATCAATTATAAGCATAGTATTCTTCTCATATGTTCTTTCAGCAATTCTCCATTCCTTTGTACGAAAATAAACACTGCCTCTTTCCTTCAAGACCTAACCACACCATGGAACCTCCCTGGATGATCCTAGTACAGGGGTTGACAAATTGTTTCTGCAGAGAACCAGTTAGTAAATATTTTAGGCTTTGAGGGCCATATGGTCTCTGTCATAACTATTCAACTCTGTCATTGTAGCATGAAAGGAGCCATAGACAATATATAAAAAGGGTGATATGGCTATGTTTCAATAAAACTTTATTTACAACCCCCCACTGCTAAATTTGACTGGCTAAAAAAAAAAAAAGCAAAAAACAAACAAACAAAAACTTTATTTACAGAAACAAGTGGTGGGCCAGATTTGATCCTTAATGATATCTCTCTTCTCTCAATTTCTAAAACTCAGAAGCTGGAAGCCCCAAACTGTCATCCCAAAGGTGTCAGGCCAGCTGGTTTTGGTGAACTGGAGGCCCGGGATTGCTGCACCCCCCCCTCACTTTTGAAAAGATCTGATGTCCACCTGCCCAGTGCTTCATGGCTTTGAAGCTTCAAGCCATGATTGGCCATTCCTCCACCAGTCCATTCACACTCAACTCCCACTTCCTCATCATCCAAAGTCAAAGAAATTAGCAATATCCTTGTAATTGAACTACTTCCAGAAATACCTGGCATCCCACTTTGGAGAGGTTTGTGGAATGTATTCCATGAGCTGCTCTATCAGTTAGATTTTCCTGCTTAATAAATAACCCAAATGCTTATTGGCTTACAACAGTAGACATTTATTTTTCATTATAATTGTGGGTACATCTTTTTATCTGGTGTCCTGTCTTGGGCCAGGTGGTCCAGGATGGCCTCACTCACATGATGGGGGCCTTGGTGGGATAAGTACATTCTCTCCCCCTGTTGTTGCTTACCATTAGCCTAGCCTGGGCTTGTTCACATGGTGGGGGGTGGGTTCCCATGAGTAAGAGAAGGCAACCGCCAATCTACAAACACTTGTCAACCTCTCCTTGCATCACATTTGCTAATGTACCCTTGGCCAAACAAATTGCATGACTAAGCCTAGATTCAATGGGCGGAGAAATAGACTTAACCTCTTAAGGGGAGAAGTGGCAAAGTCACCTTGCAAAAGGTGAGCCTACCAGAGATAGCATTTGATTATACACTGTTTTTTAGTCTTCCCTAATTTCACGGGCAAGTCTCTTCTGACAACTGTATTCGCCATTCAGTCGTCCTTTGCCATGTATTTGTTGAACACCTATTAAGTTTCAGGCCCTATGCCAAATGCTAGAGATACAACAGTGGAAATGACAAAATTCGTCATGGAACTTACTGTCTCATGCAAGGGACAAATGATAAACAGTTCAAAGTTGGAAGAAAATAAACAATGATCTGATAAAGGATAATGAGGGGTATTCAATTTGGTAGGAGTCAAGGAAGCCTGATTTGATAAGGGGTCAGGTAGAATCTCATTAGCTGAGAAGGAACCAGCTATGTGAGTAATAGAGGGAAAGCATTTTAGGTGAGAAACCAAATTACAGAAGCCATTTCTACCTGTCCTGGCTATGTCTGTTGACTTCTCTAGGCCTAAGAAAATCCACAAGTTTGAACTCAGTCCCATGCCAAATATAAACATGAAAATGGTGAACCCAGTAGTTGCCTTGATTTCCTGTTAGGGATGGCTTGTGTGGAGTGGGAGGTCCCAGGTGTTTGCAAGTCCAAGTGTGGAGTGGGGGAAAAGGAAAACTACCCTTGTTGGATGGATATCTCCCTAACCAGACATTTGGGCCCATTTCATTTAATTCTCACCACAGCTCTGCAGGGTGGGCTTTGTGACCCCCATTTTATAGACAAGGAAACTGAGGTTCAGAGGAGTAAGGAACTTGGCCAAGGGCATACACCTAGCCTTTGCTAGAGCTGGGATTGAAATCCCATTCCTGTTGGAAAACATCCCACTCCTTCGGCTGCACTAAAACAGAATTATGTTATGGTCTAGAGTGAGTGTTTCAGAGCCCACCAAATTAAAAACAAAACAGGTAGAAGCACACTTTAAAAGACAAAAAAATCCTATTGTCTTGATGATCTCATAAAAGAAATGATAGCTTTACAACAGAAAATTTTAAAAGGAAGCACTTACAAGGCAATCTTTCCCAAGAAGGGACAGTTAACGGACGGGACCCACACATGGGCACGTACCCAAATGTTGCTTTGTTCTTGTTCTCTCCACATTTGCCATTGGTGGGTGGAAACTTCCCATCTGTAAGCCACTGTTTGGGAGTCACGGGCCAGCCCAGACTGCAGAAGCCTCCAGGGCGAGGCCTGGCGCAGCCATGATGGCCTGTGTTCTCCACAAGGGCGCAGAGGAAATGCTTGCTGAAGGTCATGTTGGTAGCTTTCTATTTAAAGCAGCCTTTAAGAGTTTAAACTCCACTAGCCCCCTCAGTCCCTCAGGGCTAATTTTGTCCATTTTCTCATCTGCCTTTGTTTTGCTTGCCTCTGAAGAGAAGGGAGGTCCTCATGACTGCGTTGCGTTGCGCTGCTGGGCTGGGTTTTCCTGGCAGGCAGCAAGTAGAATGCTAAGTCACAAAAAAGTTTTGCAATCAGGAAGATGGATGTCTGCACTTAATTTTAGAACTTCTATTAAATACTATAAATGTGCTTAGTGATTTTATTTGACCAAGGCCAATTAAAACTACATTTTTTTTTTAAATTGATATGGATAAACATGAACATTATGCTCTGTTTGAAGAATATTTTTAGCTTCCTCACCCTGGTAGTTGCTTCTGTTTTAGGGGTTTGCTGCAGTATTGATCCCCCTAAGAACCATAGACCATACTAAAGACAATAACAAAAACAGGACAATATCTGGGTGCTGTTCTAGCTAAAACTGAATTGTGGAGCCTGCACAAAGTTCATTATGACAGTCACACACAGAGTAGGTTCCATCAAAGACCCAAAGAGGTGTTCTTTATTATTACAATTGGCCAAAAATGGAGAATTTAGTTATTTCTTCATTCATTAGACATTTATTGAGCACCCTCTATGACAGTGGTCCCCCAACCTTTTTGGCAGCAAGGACCAGATTGACGGAAGACAATTTTTCCACGGACTGGGGTGGGGAGCAAGGGTTTTGGGATGATTCGTGCATTACGTTTATTGTGCAGTCAAACCTCTCTGCTAATGATAACCTGTATTTGCAGCCACTCCCCAGCACTAGTATCACCGCCTCAGTTCCACCTCAGATCATTAGGCATTAGATTCTCACAAGGAGCACGCAACCTAGATCCCTCACATGTGCAGTTTACAGTAGGGTTTGTGCTCCTATGAGAATCTAATGCCACCGCTGACCTGACAGGAGACAGAGTTCAGGCGGTAATGTGAGCAATGGGGAGCGGCTATAAATACAGATGAAGCTTTGCTAGCTCACGGCCGCTCGCCTCCTGTTGTGTAGCCTGGTTCCTAACAGGCCATAAACCAGTACTGGTCTGCAGCCCGGAGGTTGGGGACTGCAGCTCTGTAAGGATACAGAAGGGTTTTGTGTATTTTGTTCCCAAAGTTGTATCCCAATGCCTAGAAAGTACAGAACAGTGCTTGTCAAATAGTAGGTACATAGTAAGTAATTTGTTGAGCGGATGGATGGATGGATGCGAAAGAAAACAAACAGTGCACTGTGCCAGGTCCTGTGGCAATTGCAGTTAAGGGGACGGTGGACACAGGGCAGGAGCCTCAGATCGCTCTGACACAGTCAGGGAAAGCTTTATGAGAGATGGTTGTATAAAGGTAAGCATTTTCCAGATGAGGAAGGGAAGAGGAGTGTTCCAGGCCAAAGTCCAAGATGGGGCTGCAAGGCAAGAAAACTCAGAATGAAATAGCCTTTGAACTGTGGAAAAATGGAAACTTATCCATTCTGTTAACATTTATTTTGTGTAATCCTATGTAAGCAATTAGGGATCCACAAGACGCTAAAGACATTCAAAAGGACTAATTAAATATCATTTCCTCAGGGACACCTTCTCTGGAACTCCCAGGTTAGGTCCCCCTCTTTTACATTTATTACTTTCTCCTTTGTAGCACTTCACACAATTAAAATTAATTCATTATTATGAATCATTTATTTAATATCAGCCTCCTCCGTCACACCATAAACTCCAGGAGGGCTGGGGCAGGTCTCTCTTGTCACAGCTTTTTTGCCAGTGCCTAGCACAGTGCTAGTGAGGCACCTGGGGCCTTAAAGTGTATGTGTTTTTACCATAACTTATGTCTAATTATACAGTAATTAACAAAGTTATAAATTACATGAAATAAATCAGATATAATTATATGATAATGCACATAATATAATTTTATACATTTTATCTAATTATGTAATGAATTGCATCTAATTACGTAGGGTTTGTGATGATACATTCATGTAAACTTTCATGAAATTTTAGAAACAGGACAAAGCCTTGGGTGACCAAAGTCCAGCTCATTTTCTTAGTAATTTCTGCCTTCCACGGCAGAGTTAACCTTCACTGCAAAAGGTATGTTCTCTTTGATATTGTCTTTAAGCAAACACTTAAGAACTGGCAGCTGGAATGATACACAGGAATGGAAGAACACTGTGGGCTCTTAGTGCTTTAAGGCCATGAACCAGTACTGGGCCATTGCCTGGGGCTGGGGACTGCAGCTTTAAAGAACAGAAAAATCTCAATTTACAGAGTCTATTTCGATCTCTAGGAATATCGAGACAGCTAAAATGACAATGTAGCTTTTCCTAGTAAAACTCCTGCAGAAGAAGAAAACACTTTTCTTCTTTTGGACAAATTTCATTCTAAAATGAGAACTCATTTGGATTGAAAAAGCAAGAAGACTTTTTTTTTTTCCTTTTAGTGTATGAATAAACGGAAAGTGGAGGGTGAATTCTGAATTAGCCTGCAACTCTGTTTTTTTCTCCTAGTGTTGGTTGGGTAAAAATAGTTTATTTAATTTGGTGGTTTTAAGGGGTTTAGAAATTTTTAATGGTTAAAAGTTCAGGAATCCTTGTTTAAATATTACTTTGCTTGTTTATTGTTTGAAAGTATCTAGAGCACTTTCATTTGCTGTGCTTGTTATATTAAACAAACTAAAGGTTTGCAATTGTTGGTAAAGCTTTTTGCCTTTGTCATGCAGTAGAGAAACAATTTCCAATATTCATGGTTAATTTGTCAATTTGAAAGTGGCTCACGGCTCAATGATGTTGCAAGTGTCTGTTTTATGTAGTTTTGGTCAATTAAAAAAAATCACCAAAAATCAATACTCCATTTTATGATTTAAAGCAAATGGTGGAGAGTGCAATACGTTGCTTTCCCCAAATTCCCAGGGACAATCATCTAAAGCTGAATTGTGACAATGCTTTACAACTACCTCAACAAACAAACAAAACACACCTAAATTTACTTTTTTTCCAGAGAAATGAAAGTATACTTTTGCTTTCCGGAGAGTGATATAAATCATGACTGAAAATCATTTCTGTTTAAAATTTATACCATGAGCTGGGTGAGGTGACTCACACCTGTGATCCTAGCACTTTGGGAGGCTGAGGTGAGACAGTCACTTAAGGTCAGGAGTTGGAGACCAGCCTGGGCAACATAGCAAGATCCAGTCTCCAAAAAAAAAAAAAAAACCAACAAATTAGCCAGGCATGATGGCATATGCTTGTAGTTCCAGTTACTTGGGAGGCTGAGGCAGGAGGATCACTTGAGCCCAGAAGCTCAAGGTTGCATGTGGTGTGCTATGATGACACCACTGCATTCTAGCATGGGTGACAGAGCAAGATTCTGCCTCCAAAAAAAAAAAAATTATGCCATCATAGATAATGACTTAGTTACTTTTGGGAGATGAGTGTTTCAGTCCTCTTTCTTTCTCAACCTTTTACTAGGCAGGTTAAATGGAAAGCTTTCTGTTCTGTATTTCCTTCTCCTGGGTGGACACTTTTAAAGAGGTGATAAGATGTGAAATCAGCTGGGGCGGCCTTCCTGTTCTATCACACATCTTCTCTTCAGCAGGGAAGGACTGCGAGTCTCTAGTCTTTTCATTCTCTTAATGCCCCTCTTGCCACCTGCATACATGTATTAATATAAAACCACTGAAACAATAAAAATATCTTATATTCCTATAGCCTCAGTGTTTCTAATGCATTTTCATGGATGGAATTAAATTAGGCCAGGCTTAGCCAAAATAAAAATAAACCCCAACATATGCAATGCTTTCTGCAGAATTTCTTTCTTTCTCATGTAATAGTCCGAGGCATGTATTCCTGGTTAGCAGCCTTCTCTCTTCCACACAGTAGTTAGACACTCGGGCTCTTTCCGGTGTTGTAGCTTGGCATCTGCTAGGTCCTTAGCATCATCGGATTCTAGCCACTGGAATGGGAAAGAGCACAGAGGAGGCTAGATATCGGCTTCTTAAAAGCCTGGGCCTGGAATGGCATATATCATTGGCTAGAACTGGTCACATGACCAAAACCAACTGCAAGGTCAACTGGGAGATGTAGTCTAGCCACGCGCCCAATAACAGACTTATTATGGAAAGAAATAATGGGTTTAGTGGAGAACTAACAGTTTCTGCTTGTTTTAATTTTTTATTTGGTCCTCATAATAGATAAGTAGACGGAATGGGTTTTTTCACCCCTCCATTTCACACACGAGGAAACTAGGAGTTTATGAGACTAGTTCTACCATTCCTGGCCTTGATTTATAATCTGATGTGTTACTGAAGTGGTTACTGTGGAAACCTCCTTAGATACCTTTTTGCAAGTTTCTCTGAAATTCATCAAACTATCTTTTCAAAGCCTGTGATTCTAAACATCTCCATATTCTCAGTATGTTACACTTTGACATCTTGAGAGGCCGGGAAAGCCTTATCTGGTAGAGTTAGACCTTTATCGGGGGTTCGGTTCCAGTGTCAGGCCAATGAGGCAAAAATTACATGTAGCCAAAAAGACCACAGAAAATCTGTTTGGAAAGCAAACTTTTGAAGACTGACATATATCTCTCAATAGTCCCTACAAAGCCAGTTCTTCCTCCAGCTCTGGAAACAGATTGCTGTTCCTTCCATGAAACATCAGATGAAATAGTTTTCTGTTCTCATATTGTATCAAAAATATATGTTCTTAAGTACCAAGAATCATACTAGTACAACACAAGGCTCATGTCATGAAAATCACACATCCTTCTAGATGTTTTCTTGTCTGAATTTCTCTTACCATAATAGTTTCCTTGAGATTGGAATTTCTCTTGTGCCTTTTATGAACTGTATCTTTTGTTGTTGTTGTTCAGTACTTTTCCACTTCAGAAAGAAGACTAGATGTGTCGTATGGATAAGCAATACCAAAATGGGGAAATTTTTGTTCTGTGGACCCTAGAACTTACCCTTGAAAAAAATCTAGAAAGGGGAATAAAAATCTGTGTGCATCTTCTGCCTGTACAATGCTAGCATTGTCTGGGGTGAAGGGGAAAAGCTGGGGTTCTGGCAGGCCTGCCCTATTAGAGCCTTGTTTCTTGTTCCATATTGAAAAGATGACATTCCTTTGCTAGCAACGTCCTGCCCAGATTTCTGGCACCAGTTCTATGACCAGCACTATTGCCTGGGGCATTTTTGTTTGGGTTGGTTTTGTTTTATTTCAAAAGCAGCAAAGTGCAGGCTGCATAAATGTACAAGGTAGAACTGTTTTTATAAAGCTTGTCATCAAACTTGTCAGTTCAGTCAAGGTGGCCCGTCTGCCAGGGCGTCTGCTTCCTATTCACTGTGTCAAAATTCGAGAAGGCATATACAGAAATTTTAACTTCTTAACTTGTTCTTAAGTGTTCCTGAGGCAGCCCTTGTGTTTGAACATGGGCCCCCTCCTCCCTCTCAGGATTTCATGTAATGCTTCATTTATAACAGAGATTGGTGGATTTGCAAAGTAAATATTTCAATAAGAAAAAACACAATCTTCGGTGACCCTCTCACTTCTGCTTCTATGGAGGCATTTTCTATGTCTGGAAAAAAAAAAATCCTTTATATCAGCTGCAACTCTGAACTGGAGCGTGTAAAATGTACTTCTCAAGTTCTGTGAGCCTTAAAATAATGAGCGGTAGAAAACTGAGGTGGGTCAGCAACAGAGAGAATACCATGAAGGATTTTCATGGTTAAACAAATTTGGAGTAACTAGAATGATCAAGCAATGTTAATTCTCCTCTGTGCTTTTGAATCTGAAAATAGCAGCAATTCTAAGTACACAACACCACCATTCATTCAGGCCTGGAAAGTCCCCCAAATCATGAAAATTATCCTTATTAGTCAAACCCAGCAGAGATCATCTGACTGTTCCTCAGGGAAATGAAAATTTTAGTTTGGATCTCATGTCTCTATGTCATACCCAAATTGTAGATGAGCTATGCTCTATCCAAGGACTTTGGAAGAATGGGCGTACTTTTTGATAAGAATTCTTTTGAAAGATGTTGCCCTTAATTATATATGTATATCACTCCTCATTAACGTGAAGAAATAGACTCAGAATAATAGCATTTTGAGGGAGGGGGGCATATTTTTTATTATTATCAGTTTCTTTGTTGGGACCCTAAGTTAGCCACTTTACAGTCCCAGTGCTCCATAAGACATCTTTTGATGACATCTATTTCATTTGGATCCACAACTTGTCATGTTTATGATTTCATCAAAAACATTATGCTAAAATGTGTGAATAGCTTTCAGTATGTTTTTCCTGTTGAACTGTGATAGAAAAAGGAGCAAAGTTTTCAGTATAATGCCAAAAATTATGGGAAGAGGGAATCAGAAATTTAGAGATTCTTCTAATTCTGATTATTTCCCTGAAATGGAATTAAATGTACCATTCCTTATCCAATTGTATTTTGGTCTTAAATGATCATTTCCTGCTCTAAGAGTTATCCTGTTTGGTGTGAATCCTGTTTGCTTATTTGGTGTGAATTCTTACCTGTTGAACAAAAATTTGAGTCTCATATTGTATGTAATATACGTATAGCTACTGAATTTATTTCTGTAAATATTTCTGGCAGGTAGGATCTGTGCAAAATTATAAATTACATAACAAAGCCTAAATAGGTCTCATTATCATCACCAAATATATTTGGTTTTAAACCCAAACTCATAATGAAGTTATTTCTTTTGCTATACTCGTATATAGGATATTTGCTGTTAGAGAATTCACAAGATTGATATCATAGATCTGGTAGTTTAAGAACCCTAAAAGAGTAGTTTTGAATTAGCGACTCTTGATATTTCATTCTTTTCATCCATCTTATCCTTTGTGAGTTCTGGGACTCAGAAAGAGTATTCCTGTTCTGCACTGTGTACACTATTAGAAATAAGAGCTTGGATGACGGATGATAGTGACTTCCAAGGAACCGAATGTTTCCCTGTATTGTGTTGGAGTGGGTAGGCTATTATCCACGTAACAGAGGGGGGAAAATAACTGAAGATAAGTTATGTTTAAGTATATTAGTATTATGTATTTAGTATTTTAGTAACTTATTTTGAATAATAAAGCTGGGATTCCTGTAAGGATATATAAAACAATTTAAATAGGAAAGAAAAATGACTTAGATAAATTTTCAAAACTTGCTCTTTTGTAGCACTGCTTCTTTTTCTTCAAGCCATCTGGGGAGCACAGTCAAATGGGTGTGGGTAAAACTTTGGTTCTGAATCCTTGCTGGAGCACAAGTCACCTCCCTTCTCCCCATCATGAAGGACCTCTGCTGTGTACATGTTGACCAAGAGTGTTCTGAAGTAGCCTTCAAGATCGGTCTCCTTTGCTCTGCCGTGCTATTGCTCCTGCTGGCGGTGAATTTGGGATTTGCTACTCTCACAGTGACATCCTTCCTTCCATCACAGTTGAGAGGATGGCTTATCTTTGCTTGGTGCTGTTTGGGGCCTCAGCTAATGAGACTCAACATCGGGGGTGACTTGATGTCTGGGAGGTAGAATCACTGGAGGTGATTCTTCAGTTACAGGTCTGGTAGTTGGTGTTGCCTATTGACTAAGTTCTCAGCCACAGCTGAGAACACCTACAAGGAGCTTCTTGATGTGACATAAACCCTTCTCTCATTGGGATAGTGCCAGGGTTACTTTAAAAGAGCATCTGGCAGAGAGATATCATTGTGGCCATCTTTGGAAAATTTAGCCTGCTACAAACTGGGTTTAGTTTTGAACCACAGGTTCTTTCTTCACTTAAATGACAGATGAAGTAGGTGGCTGGTTCTTAAAAGCCTGTTGTAGGAAAAATATGCTTCTTTATGCACTAGGAAGACTCATGGCTCCTTCTGAAAAGCAGGCGGGAACTGAGACAGGCTGAGGCAGCCGTGGGTTCCCACCATCAATCTTGCCTTTCTTCAGGGCGTGCACTCACTGAATTAAATGGCAGGTGGGCATTTGGTTACCACCCACCTTTAAGCCACCGTGAGTGGGTTCTGGCTTCACAGGTAACTGAGAAAAATGAAATAGACCTAGTATGAACATGATGTCCATGGCGAAAGAGAGGAAAAAAGTAAATCAGAAGGACCACATGAGACCACCCTCTGCCAGCTTTATTGAAACAGACTGCTGGCTAATCTCTCAGGGAGTGGTCTCAAGTTCGGGCCCCCATTGTCCTGCCTTGCATCAGATCATACCACTATTATCATATTGATTCTAGACCACTGAGTGAATTTTTTATTTTTACCAAATGTGGGTTCTAATGTGAGCTGCTCTGGTCCCTGTGTTTCCAGGGTGCTCCCTGCCAAGATAGTTATTTATTCCTTTTTGGGAGAGCTATTCCTGTGCATGGTCAGGGTGCTGAACTCTTACTGACTTCAACTAAAATTCTCTTTGGCCTCAGTTTGGAAGTTGTCTATGGGCCTTTAATTACACCCTCTGGCAAAAGAGAAAGAACACTTGAAACATGCATAAATTCTGTACATATTTCCAAGGCTGGGCTGTGTAAAAAAATGCTGTATGTCTGTCTTTCTTCTTTTTTTTTCCTCTTTGAACTCGGACATGAATTTTTGGGAAGTACAGCATGTCAAAGGAAGGGCAATGAGAAAATATGCAGGGGTATTTACTTAAAAATTACTCAGTGAATCCATCATGGTGTGTTCTTGGGTTTCAATATGGTATACTATTAGGAAATGAGGAATGTTTCACTGTATTTTAAATGACTGCTTTTTAAAATCTCAACATTGTCGTGCCTGGTGTTAAGCAGTCCATGTCTGTCTCTGACTGTGAATTTTATTTTCCTCTTTTGCTATTTCAAATTTTATTAAGACCCCAGAAGCTGTTTATTAATTTGTTTCTATTTAAAATTTGAACGCAAAACCAGA
The DNA here is from genome assembly GCF_000956105.1 of Propithecus coquereli. Classification (NCBI taxonomy): domain Eukaryota; kingdom Metazoa; phylum Chordata; class Mammalia; order Primates; family Indriidae; genus Propithecus; species Propithecus coquereli. The sequence goes on from NW_012146523.1 coordinate 2,379,035, forward strand.
TGGAATTTTGTTCAAGTCCTTGTAAGTAAAGTACATGCAATGACTTTTTATAAGTATTGAATTTTATGGATTTTAAGGTGATCTAGAGAATGATGGAAGTGTTTTTGACAGCTCTTAATTATTACTTGGTTAGGCAGCATTGAGAGATCTTAGGAGTCTTCAAATCTCATACTTGGTTTGAACATTTCATTGGGTTCCCACCTACCAAGGCTCCATTATCTCTTGTAAAGGAGGCTGTATTATCACTGATCACAGAATCAACAAGTCGTATTATAATAATTCCACTATATGTTTCAAACCCTTCTCTACTGGACGTGTTTGAATAGCAGTCACATGAAAGTGAAACAGACAGATTTGACTTCCTCCCCCTTTTTGCTCCCATGAGTGCATTACCAGCAGTGCAGTGACCAAGAAACTGGGAAAGAACTTGAATGATCCACAAGACCATTACCCCCAAATAAAAGATGGTTGGCTGTATTTGTCTGGAAGTGAGAGATTTTTATACCTTACAACAGGTTCGATTTTGGTAAGGTGGAATATTGCATCATTGTGGGTCCTGCTTTTCCTGTTATTGGTGTGCATCCCCTCAGTTCGAGCTATTACCATAGTTTCCACTGGACTGGGAATCAGATAGCCTGGCTTCAAATCCTGACTCCATCACTGTCTTGGACAAGCCACTGAAACTTAGTTTCCTTTTTTTGTAGAAAGAGGATAATAACACATGAACAATGAAATTTTGAGAAATAAACAATTTAGTATATGCACAGTGCTTTTTAAAGCACTTATCTAGAATTTAATAAAATTAAATAAATAATTAATTAATTAAATTAAATAAATAGTAAATTCTAGATAAGTGCTTTTATTATGTGCCAGAGACATATTTTAACTCATTTAATTGTTGTAACAGCTCTATGAAGTAGGTACTGTTACTGTCATGTTTTCCAGGTAGGGCGTAGTACCTAGACCAAGTCTGTGAGCCCCCGGGTTACTCCTCTTTCCCTTTTCCTTTAGGAACATGATTCTCTATCTGTGAGATGAGCCAGGTGAGGGTCAAATGGTAACTAAGGTAACAAACTTTCATCTTTAACATTCTTTGATTCATTAGTCCTTGAAAGTATGGCAAGGATGCATTTTGGTCATGTTTCATATAATTCTAAAGGTAAGAGTCAATACCTATTCTCATCCATTTAACTGAGTTTAGGTTTTCTGCAGGAGTTAGCCCATTGAGTAGTTGTATTTACTTTTCCTTATTAGAGTTAAGTTTACTATTGGATTTGAGAATTCAGGTGCTTTTTTGGGAGGGCAGGTTGATTTAGTACAATAGAGGGTTGTGGGGAATATGGCAAAGATAGCAGCTGTCTTCTAATTCACTGCTAGCCTGCATCAGTGGAGTACAAGCTTTAGCATGGATCAGAACCGCCTGGATTGCTTGTTAAAGGGTGGATTGCAAGGTCCTACTCCCAGAGTTTCAGATTCAGGAGGTCTGGAAATGTGCATTTCTAACAAGCCCCCAGGGACTGCTGGGTGCTGGTCCAGGGTCCACATTTTGAGAGTCACTGCCCTTTGGGAATATGGAACTAGCATTGCCAGATTTTCCAATATTTCCATAGAATCCCTCTGTTACTTGAGAACTGTGGCATTTTCAAGGTATTTTCTGATTCTCTAGACATTTCACTACTGAAAAACACTCAGAGCATACAATGATTAGGCAAGAAAATATTGGGAAAGAGCATCAAGTCAATTTCTTTCGTAATCGAAATCTCCTAATTTTTAAATGTTGGCGATATATTTAAACATGTCTGTTTAATTCAGCTTACAGATTAGCAGTTTGCAACCTCTGCTTTAGATGCTAGGAAGATATAATGGATGAGAATAACAGAATTACATTTTTTGAATTTCTTTTTTGCAGTTAAAACTATTGTGAAAAACATTAGCAGAATTAAAGAAAAGCTAGTCCAAAAGATACCCACAGTATGTGCTTTCCTTTTACGACCTGGGTTAGGCATGTGCGGCCTGTGAGTTGTGGTCACTGAATGAATAAGCCTATCAGCTAGTGGCAGCCATGGTCTGTGTGAAAAATCCTAGCCAGGCAACGCTTCTGCTCATTCTCAACTTATTATTCCTGTGGATAATAAGACTTTTTTCCTTTTCTCTCCACCTACATCCAACTTGCTTTCATTCCTGGTCTCACCTTAACTCTTTGTTTCATCTTCCCTTGTACTTTTTGCCACTTCCATTTGCTTTGTGAAAGCTTCTGTCTGCCTGTAAAGGTAGACTAGTAATAATAATAATAACAACTGATATTTTTTGAGCACTTATGCTGTGCCAGGTAGTATTTTAGGCTCTTCACATGTATTAGTTCATTTAATCTCCATAACAACCCCATGGGATAGAAAATAGTACTGTCTCTATTTAAAAGATAAGGAAACAAGGCACAGAGAGGTTATGTGACTTGTCTGAGTTCACACAGTCAATAACAGGTAGAGACAGAACTTGAACAGAGGCTGTCTGCTAGCAGGACCCAAGCCCACAATCACTAGACTGCCTCTACTGTAAGGCTTCCAACGCTTTTCAGGTGCAGGGTGAAACCAGGATTACTGCTCTTTGAAATGTCTGGAGTTGCCTGATAGAATTCATGTAGGATTTATTTGATCAAAAGTTTTGCTTGATTTGGCCTTTTAATAATAATCATTTTGGTCAATAGTCAAGCAGGTACTCAACAAAAAGCTTCAGGTATCATCTCATTTAGGACCCAGCACCATCCAACAGAAATACAATGCTAGCCACAAATACGGGATACATATATAACTTTAAATTTTCTAGTAGCCACATTTTTAAAACAAGTAAAAAGAAACAAGTAAAGTTGATTTCACTAATAAATGAATTCCTTATCTAATGCAGTATCAAAAATATTAGCATTTCAACAATTAATATAAAACTATTGGGATGTTTTATATTATTGTTTCATACTCAGTCTTGAAACTTTGAAGTTTCTTACATCCAGAACATCTCTGTTTGGATGAGCCACGTTTCCAATGCTCAAGTAGCCACATATGACTAGTGGCTGCTGTATTAGACAGAGCACACTGGACCAACGAGGTGTGGGAATCACACACAGCCAAGCAACACCAGCAGAAAACCCTGAAATGTCAAGTGCAAATGGAGATGGAACATGAGGTAGACAAGATTCAAGAAAGTGTCTGGATAGAATTGTTCTAAGGGAAGTGACTTTGAAGGAAAATATTGGGAAAACATGGGGAAATTTTGCTAACTGGTAGAGAATCTAGTTGAAAAAGTGTGTGTGTATATGTTACACTCTTTACTGATTTAGTTAATTGAATTAATTTTTATTTGAAGCTAAGAAAAGAATTACATGAACTGAAGTAGAGGATGTCAGAGCATAATGAGAGAGAACTTTGGAATTATTTGAGGACAAGAGTTATTCCATTTGAATGACTTAAGTTTCTTGACCTCTAGACCCCTTTTGGTTTTCTAGATCAGAAAAACATAATAAATTTTTAAATCATATTTCTTTTTTTCTTGAAAAAAAGAATGTGTGCCTTTAGTTCCCACAGAGCTTCAGGTTCAGATGGGGCAAATAAAGCATTGGCTTTCTGGGCCTTATTTTGGTAGCACAGAAAAAAAAACAACCAAAAACAGAGATAAGAGCAAGGCAGACTGGAGGATGTGATTATGAGTAAAACTTCTGTGGATGCATAATGTCAGCAGCACAAACTGTTTTCATTTTCCATGTTAGTTAATGGCTAATCTAGAGATTGTACTGCCATTTGCTGATAGAGCACAGTTTAAAATATTTTATCATTAATGTGACAGGGAGTTGGATAAAGAAAATGAAGCGTGATTATAAAATGCTAATTATCGTTCTCAAGTGCATATTGGGCACTCACGAATATTTGCAGTGTAATTTGCTTTATTTATTATTTCAGTTTGGTTATAAATGTTAATTCAATTGCAGATGGTATGTTGGCAATTTACAGAGCTATAAAGTTATTTGGAAATCCTAATATTTTCTACCAAAATGTTCTGTTAGTGATGGATGAGCTAAATTAAAAAGCCCCTTCTCTTTAGAGTTAAATACATTAATTGGCAAGTAGGCTGTAGGGATTTCCAGATCCTTGCTGGCTACATTAACTCCTTAAAGGAGGGGAGGACATCATTTCTAATTTAGAGTGGGAATTTTCTTTATGAGAAAGGATGGGGAGGAAAGAGGCCTCTTTTCCCTACCATCCTCATAATGTTTCTTCAAGGATGAGATTTTCTTCACATCCTGGTTCATAGAAATAAAGGGACATGCTTGAAGTCACATTTTTTTGTGTACTACATCAAGTTTCAGAGACCGTGATGTTGATAATTGGAGTATATGTATGCATGTGTGTGTGTGTGTGTGTGAGAGTGAGCGAGAGAGACAGATCGTGTTTTCTCAGACCTCACTGACTACTAAAAAAATATACATATGTTTTAGACCAGAGGTTGTCAAACTATGGCCCATAGGCTAAATCTGGTCTGCCGCCTGTCTTTGTACAGCCTAGAGCCAAGAATATTTTGTACATTTTAAAGGCTTAAAAATTTTTTTAAATTTTATGACACATGAAAATTATATGAAATTCAAATTTCAGTGTTTATAAATAAAGTTTTCTTGGAACACAGCCAGTCCCACTGATTTGTTGTTTATGACTACTTTCAGCCTATGGCAGCAGAAAGGGGTATTTGCAGCAGAGACTTGTATGTTCCACGGCCTAAAAAGTTTATGTTTGGCCTTTTACAGAAGAAGTCTGCCAACCCCTGGATTAGACTATCTAACGTATAGTTTACAAAATGGAAGCCTTAACTTTTTTTTTTTTTTTTTACCTCAATTATAACATTTGTGGAAGCGTAAGAATTTTGGGAACAAATAGGTTTATAACATGACTCTTCATTTTCGAAAGCTGGGAAGATGGTAAATGAGTTCTATCTTCTTTTTTGTGGTGGTGTTAATAATTGAAAGTGTTATTATATTACTAATGTAAATAATTGTGCGTTTCACACACACACGCAATACATTCAAAACATTCTCTTTGCCCTCGAAATAAGGATAAAAGTAAAAATTGTTTTCTTCTATTGTCAAATTAAAAACATAAACTAAGCTGTGCTCCTGAATTGTTGTATTTGTGTTAATAATTAGGATCCATACACGGAAGCACAGTAATATCACGAAATATGGCTACCTTATATAACTCGTTTGGAAAAATGTCATTCTTTACTAAGAAATACTGTGCTTAATTAATTCTTGCTCCTAGGAGGTCAACTTGGGGCACTCATTATGGCCTTAATTGGTGATATAAATCCTGAGACCCCGGAGGAGAAACACATTGAGTGGTTAGTGGTCTCTGGCCTTTTGGGTGAATGTGTGCTGATGCTAGCCTCATCTCAGAAAGTGACAGCTTCTGGTTTTGATGGCTTCGGGTCTAGCCACACTGATATTAGGTTTAAAGGCCAATGTGCAAAAGAAAAGAAATGCAATGACTTGTCCTGGTGTTTTGCATTAAACAGTGTGAGACAACCCAATACCTTCAGACTTGGAAAAATGTGTTTCTGTGAACTCCGGTTCTTTGTATTAAATTATATTCATTATACGGCCCATCTGGAGTCTCCTGCCAGGCCAAAAATCATCTTACAGACATTAGCAAAAGGAAGTTAAATGTAATTTTTTTTAATTGTATACTTTTCATTTCCATTTATTTTTTTTCCTTTTATTGGAGAAACCAGATGGAGAGGAAAGCAGGATCCTTTCCCTCACTCTGGTTCCCTTCGGGACCAGCGGCAGAACATTCCTGGCTGCTGCTCCTCTCACACGTTGGCTGGAGGTGATGATGGGACTGTCTAGATTCCGGGGATAATTGCTGGAAAGGTCAGGAGTTCAATGTGAAGCTCACACTGGTTGGGGTGGTGGGGTTTGGAGGGTAAGAGTAGTGCCGTAGCTAACACTGGGCTTTCATTGAAGTGGCTTGCCACAAATATATTTGACAGTGTGGAAATGAAACTCACAAATATCAAATATGATGCAGTTCATTTTTGTGTCCTGTGATTCACTTGGGTATTTTGCTGCGAGTTGTCTTTTTGCTGGATTTTGACTCAATGCAGAAAGGATTCATATTTGGGAGACTTGGCTCTCTTCAGCTCCTTGCATCTGACTAAACCACCCACGTCCCACACAAGGTACAGAACTAAGGCTCCTATCAGGGACATGATGACTGTGTGTTCCCTTGTTCAGACACAGGGAAATCTCAAACATCAGCGTTAGAAGGCACATAGAGATCATTTCAAACTTGTGAAATGGCACTACAGGCGTAGTTCAACAGTTTGCCCAGGATCCCAAAGCCGGTTAAAGACAGAGAGTAAACTAGCCCACAACTCTTCCACTTAGGTGTTCTTTCTCTTCAACCATCCTGCAGTCCTGGCAGAGGACATTTGACAAACTGAGTCATGCCCCCATGCAACCCTCCACTTAACCATATGAGCAATTATTTACTGAATGCCAGGTAAGACACTGGATTTGGTGCTGAGGATATAAAAAGGTGGAGAATTATGACAAGTCTTCAACTTAAACAACTGTGTCAGAGGAATTCTGCAGTCATTATCTGTATATACCCTACTACTCATCTGTCAATTCACTCAAATGAATTCCTGAGTTGCTGGGTGTGGAAAGGTCTTTTAAATTCTTTTAAATGTTAAATGGTAAGGTACTTTTTGGCAACATACTGACATATCCAGCACGTGTCTGCACTTCTTGATGATCTTTGGGGTTGAATGGAGAAAGGTGGATTAGGGCTCATTTTGCATTTCTAATAATGAATCTGTATCCCATGGATAATTTTATTTCAATCAGTTTCCAATCACAGATTAGTAATTTTATTATATCATCTAATGCGTGTTTATTGCTCTAAATATTTTCCTTAGATTAGGAACAAGGTTTAAATTAGGTCAACCACACCAGCGATGATCTCCTCTGATTTATGTCGCTTTAAGACACACCTGAGATTTGGAGCGGGAAGAGAGGGACGCTAGGCAAGTTTCCTTTCAATCTCATTCACACTCAGTTCTTCTTTTGTGCTCGGATGGTGGCGTGAAGTGTACGGTTTCACTGATTCAGTCGGCTAAGAGCTTCTTTAAGGAACTCAGTCCTGTGCTACTCTCATTCATGTTTGACACAGTAATAGACGCACATTACAGACATAAATAGCAACTCCGCGTTTTCCCTTCCTTAGCAGTGTTAAAGTTACGTCCACTAAATGGGTTACTCTGGCTTTAAATAATACACCCCATTGCTCCTCCTCTGTTCCTCAGCGTGTGATGTGGTTTCACCTACCACTCTCCGCTTTCAACAAAGCAGATAAGGTATCAACACAATTAAAAGTGAAAAATAATCTGTCTGCTTTGCCGGTAGTGAATGCTTACAGAACACACACTGATACAATAGATTTTAAATAATTTATGTCTGGCACTTTTTTTTTTTCCAATCTGTAAATGAGGACACCTAATGCGGAATGGCCGGCATGATACTCTATCCTTCCCCCATTAAGATAACAAGATGAGAGGCAATGATTCAGATCGGTATATTTTTGGAGCACTGCGTGGATAAAAATTAAAAATTAAAAGAGATGATGTTCTGAATACTTTGGGTAAGCAAGCTCATAAAAGCCATTTGGAAACCTGAAATTACAAATTAATTCAGAATCTCCTTCTGAGGGGCTTCTAAAAGCCCTTTCCGTTTTCTTGGCAGGATGAAGGCATTACTTCTGTGTCACTGCTTGGTGTTTTCACAGGGTCTGTTCTAATGCTTGCTACGGTGTCACGCTCTGTTCCAATGTGTCTCTTGCAGCTGTCTTTGGTGTGAATCAAGTAAACTTCAGGTGATGTTGAAAACAAATAGAAATTAATATAGGATACTTATGTCTTCCCTCCATAAGTACGTCAAAGCTCAAATTACCAGGATAATGTCATTTGTGCTTATTTTCCAGCCCTTGAGAGAGTGATTGGTTCGATCCTAAGGGATTTATTCATCTGCTATAACTCTTATGGGCGGTAAGGAGAATTGTCCCCACAAATCCCAAAGTCTGGGGACAGTGCTATCCCATGGGAACAAAACTGCTAAGCTGTTTACACAAGGTGATTCAGTCCTTTGGTGGTTAAATGTAGTTTAATCATGATTTATGGAGACCCAGATCTTTTTCCTACACCTGCCTGTGGACATCTCCTAATTATTCATTTGAGAAAACTCTGGATAAAAATATCAATCCTGAAAATGTGTGTGTTCCAATGAAGAAAGCCAACCATGGCCAAGGAAATGTTCAGTCCTGTTTGATCTAAGGAAAATAGTTCCCAAATTCCATACACAGGCAGATGCTTGAGAGAGACTGAAGTGCTTTTGGATGAGTTCAAAATAAACACACCCTCCTAAGTTATCTTCTTTGTCCTTCTGGAGAAAATTAGAAGGGTAAATGAAGTTCCATGGAATGATCATCTGAAGAGAGCAAAATTAGTCTGAAACACCCTCCAAACTCCCTGATGAGCCTTCCTGGCCTGAAGGGCAGGATCTGACACCCCATCTTCTGGAGTGGGTTATAACAGCAGGGACCACCATCCGTTAACAAGCCCATCCTGGGCAGCAGAAAGCTTTGTGAAGCCAGATGGGAAGTAGCCACTGAGGAGAAAAATGTAATTTTGATACAGGAAATAGAAGAAGAACAGTACAGCTTTTCTCTGAAGATGTATGTTTCTTCTGTCTAAAGCCAGCAATTTTGGAAAATGAAGCTAAGAGTTTAAAAATAAGGACTCTGTCAGGGAAAATAAAACAGGTCCCCCTACATCCATTAGGCTGCCTTTAATTGAAAACTGGAGAACAATCTAACTAATTGGCAGGTACCTCTTTTATTACTAGGACCATTCTCCCCCTTCTCTCTAGTGTAATCAAAAGGCTGCTACTGTTTTTATCAACTACAGTCAGGTACGAAATGGAAAAACAGAGAGCAACACTTAAAAAATTAATTGTATGTATTCTGCTAAATTTTCTCATGCCAAATAGGTTTGGAAAGTACAAAAGTTAAGGTCTTTGAAACAGCAGTAGCTCCAGGAGTGTATTTTTATATAGCATAGTGCTTAGGTGGAAGCTATAATGTGCTAATTGCAGTCAAGTTCATGTTGTTTAAAAGAACTTTACCTTTTGCATTGGGGACCTATTTAATTTCAAATCTTGGCACCGTGCTGACATAATATAGCTACTTTAATTTTAAAGATCAAGAAAGAGGAGCCTGTGGGTGAAATTTGAGCCTATTTTTTGCTAATTTGGAATAAGAAAGAAGGGAGTTTGGGATAAATCATTAAGTTATCATGGCTGCCTGAATTTATGATATTAGAGTTTTACCATTGAAAATACAACTTTCTTTTTCCTCTTCTTATACCTAAAGAATTTTGGTGGTGGTTATATTTACTGAGTTTAGGTTTCTTTGACGATCCTTCCCCCTCCTTTCCTTCTATATGGAAAATCCATGTTATGATTTTTTTTAATTATAAAAGTTGTATATGCTCCATCACAAAAATGATTGTGACATCCCTGCCTACAATGGACTCCTGTTTGGAGGAAGAAAGAGCCACAAAGATCAGTATTGCACTGTTGTAGAGGGAGTGTTTCAACAACATGTGCTGATAGTTCGGGTCTTGGGGGAGCCTGACCTCTCTTGGGGGCTGTATCTTGGAGCTTGAGCAGGCCTGAACCAAAGGAAAGGGCAGGGAAAGGACTTTGACTCATAAGGCATGTGCAAAGCACAGAGCAGAGAGAGAGACACTTGTAGGTTTGGAGGTCCTGCGTGACTATGACAAAGGCCCAAGCCACTTTGAGGGGCAGGTAGGCTTTAAACCATTCCGTTGCTGATCTCAGTGTTTAGAGGCTGATGCTCTCTTATCATTATCAGGCCTTAGCCTGGAGTCACCACGGCTTTTCCATACAAGGAGAGAATCCATTTTGAGAGCTGGAACTTAAGCAATATTGTCTCAATAAACTTAGTGAGATTTTTGCACTGTCAGAGCAGTGTCTGTGGTGAAGAGAAGCAGAAGGCTACATCCAATAAATCCTGTTATTTTCCAGTTGTCGGACTCTTGAAGACTTAAATGTAAATGCCTGACTGGCTTCCCTTCTCCTGCCCTCATATCCTCCAAGATTTCATCCTTTTTTCCTCAGATTCAGGATGTAACCATGTATAAGTGAGAAAAATTCCAGTGAAAAGATCCAAAAATGGCTCTGAAAATTAAATAAACTTGGAAAAAATACACCACGTTGTGGACAAGCATTTTTTTTTTTTTCTGTACTAATAAGGTCCTTAACATCATAAAGCAATACAAGTACATCATAATTATTGGTCTCTGTGAAAGGCCTTTGAATTATGCGATATGCGGCGTTGCCATGGTGATGTACATTGCCATCAACCAGCATGTTATGATAGAGCTAAGTCCAGGCTTTGTTGATGGCGAAATGTTGCATACCAAACTTCTAAAAGAGCTTTTAAAATTCATGATCTTTGGCAAAGAGTTTAAGTATATTTGAGCATGTTTTGGCTTTCCTTCTGCTTACCTTTTTTTTTTTTTTCTTTCCTTTTCAGTACAGATGAGAATCTTTCATTTGGGTCCAGATGAGACTTAGTAATTAATGTGCGAAGCAGCTGGGGTCTGCTAACTCCTGGGCTGTAGCTGAGGAGCTATTTTGGTGCATTTTCTCAGTAAAATAATTGAGTATTTAAAAACTTAAAATTCATTGGCTTCTTGCCCTGTTATATTTAGAGTAATCCTGATAATAAATCGGTAACTATGGGTTTCACTGAGGAAGGGCACAAAATAATTGACCCAAGTAATTTAGAAAACAGATGTCTTTAGTTGGTTTAAAGTAAATTCTCAAGACCAGATTTAAAGAAAGCATGTGGAGCCCAGTGAAATCTTCCATTTTAGAGGTTGTTTTTTTCCAGTTATATAGTTTTTCTTCCTGCCACATCTTAACTCAAACTCTTGGCAAGAGGGGATGTGGTCCCCAAGATACCATATTTATAATACTTAACCTGCTGCACAAAAATTCTTTGGATAACCAATTACTCAACCTCATTTTCTTTACCTTCTTTACCTTCTTTTTAATTCACCCTTTATTTTGGTGACTCCCAAGGGGCAGTCAGAGACACGTGGGAGGTCTATGAATGAGCTTTTGGGGATCCTCTTGAAATTGTGCCTAGATATGTGTGCTGTTTGGGAGGAAATTTAATCCAGTTCCAAAGATGTTCTATGTGTTCTGCTCACTCGTCCCACTCCTACTGCCCCCTCAAAGTCCCTTATCCATGTGGGAAATAAAGCCCAGTAGTAAAACATAAAATACCTCCTGAAAGATTTTTCTTCCTGGCTCTTGTGGAAGTAGTGGAATTTCTCAGAAGCATCCCCAGGGAACCCTGGGGGAATAAGAGTGAGTGAGGTGGACTGCTTAATTCTGTCTGATCTACCATCTTAAAACTAGCCTTAGGGTCAACCCGAGGAGAAGAGAGACTATCTGAGACTTCCACATCCTCACGAAGGAAAAAGGTTGAACCCTTTTGCTGTAGATCATATTCCAGAGTCAGGACTGGCTACATAATTTGCAGGACCCTATGCAACATGAAAAATGCTTGTCTTTTGTTCAAAAGTTATTTAGAATTTCAAGACGGTGACAGCAGAGCAATAAACCAAGTATGGGGCTCTTATAAATGCAGGGCCTTGTGGAACTGCACAGAAACATGCCTCTGAAGCCAGCCCTGCCCAGGACAAACCTCTTCACCTTTGAAAACAGCCAGTTTAACCAGCAGTGTTTACTTGCCTTGTGAAACTCTCTCCCCACAAATTTTGTTTTGAGATGATTGGCCACAAAACCCACTGGATTTGCTGCCTACCAATTAGAAGGGGGTTATGATAATCAGATCTATATGATACCTCATCATTTTTTTAAAAATTATTTTATCAAAGGTCATGTTTGGAATACAAAAAGACATTTTTTCCACCTAAATTAAAATATATTTTACCCAATCAAGTCATCTTTCCTTACTGTTGGTTTCCAGTTTATATGACCGAGTATTATTTCTTCCCTGCATCATGTTCCTCTAACATAAAGAACATTGAGAACTGAATATCTTGGCTCTGTGCCCTTCCTGGGACATAACAGACTTTGGAAGTTTATACCTTGATCTCTGGTGATGTGAGTTCAGGTTTGCAGTTAAGAACATGGGCCACCTTTTCATTGGTATTCCCAGGGAGTTTTAATTAATTGAGGATTAGAAGAATTGAGAGCTGTGGCCTCTGGGTCTAACAGGGGTTGAGCTCTCAGGGGTTCTCCTGACAAAGTCAAGGAAAATGTGATCATACTCTTCTAGAAAGATTAGTTTGCACAGAGATGATGTTTTTGCTAAATCTGTAAGCACTGCCTTCTTTTTTTTTTTTTATTTCAGCATATTATGGGGTACAGATATTTAGGTTACGTATGTTGCCCTTGCCCCACCCCTCCCCCCCAAGTCCGAGTTTCAAATATGTCCATCCTTCGGATGGTGCGCATTGCACTCTTTGTGTATGCAAATACCCGTCCCCTCCTCCCTCCCCCCCCCCGCCCAACATCCAATAGATGTTATTCTTATATAGCACTGCCTTCTTTAGAGCCATCTTTCTAGGCATCTTTTAAAATACAGGCTTGCCTTTCTAACATGGGCAAGAATAAGGAAGCTTCTGGACCAAAAGAGTTGAAGGGAGACAGTTAGGCTTAAAATACATGGTCAGATTCCAAGTGAAAGGCCAGAAGAGACACCTTCCAAGCTATCAGGCAAGAGATGCTGTGGCCCTAATGGAGCTTATAGAAGCCGTGGCTATTAACCATCAGAGCACTGCAGTCTTCACTGTGGTCATTCATCATTCATTCGTCTTCACCAAATCCCCAGCACTGAGACCATGTCCTGGTGGGGATTTATTTACTTATTTATTTATTTATTTTAACAAAAATAAACAATGCTGAGCCTTTACCCCTTGGGACAACTCAGCTTTCTGGCTTGGAGTATGAATTTTGCATTTTTTCTTTTTTGTGGCTCAGAGTTCAGTCCCTTCCCTAGCTTGACTTGCTCAGTGTTCTTTGCATGACATTCGTGCCCACACTCCCTGCTCAGAAGGAAACTCTCTGTCATCAAAATAGTAGCCTGTTTTTCTACTTTCTCCCTCCCTCTCACCCATTGTCTTTCAGTGGGGTGAAAAGGTCTTCACTTTTCTCTTTCTCCCCCCAAATTTTGCTATTAATAACTTTTTAGACATTGTCACGCATAGACTTCCACTCACTCCAGAGGGTGTTTTTTGTTTGTTCAAGGCAACGTGTTTCCTGGTCTAAAAACCATGTTTCCCAGAGTAGCCGTGATGGGATTATTCCACTCTCACCTCCTACTGGCAGCATCTTTGCTTCTGGCTGGAAACGGGAATTCTTGGCAGCTCTGCGCTGGCCTGGGGTCACGCTGCACAGCGCTCAGCCTGATGGGATGGGTGAGTGACTACCTGGGGTGGTCACCTGGATACTTTTTGATTGAGATGAGGTTAGAATCTTTTCCTTTTAATGGCTGAGGAAAAAATGACTAAGTACCGCTTCTCACTTTCTTTCCTTCTTTTCCCCACCCTGCTCTGGAAGGAGAAATTACCCTTTTGAACTTTGCATGGGATAGAAATTACCTCTGCAGTTGCCCAGTTCACATAGATGTGCTTCCCACGCCACTTTCCAGGAGGATCTCCCCTGACCGATGCTTTTTATGACTAAATACGGTGCCAAGTTTCCTTTTTTAAAAAAGGAAAAAGTTTTTACATGGTGCCTTTCTTCAAACAGTCTTGACACATTCCACACATGTTAAACTGATGTAAATGGCTGTAAGACTAAAAAACAGCCTCCATTCAAAACACCACAGTATGAATTCTCACAAGCAACTGTAAAATTAAATATGAGTCAGCTGACTGCACTGTTATTTCAGAAAGCAAGGATTTTGGCCTACATTCCTGCCCAGACCCAAGGGCAGCCTCAGGGTATTAGATATCTGTGTAGAGACCGAGTTCAATATCTGCTTTAGTATGTGTTAAATAAATGTGTGTTGAAGTCAGTGATTCACAGCTTCCTGAACAATCTTGGCAGAATATAATTGTGGCCGTAGCCCTCTCCTGCACAGAAGAGTGCAGTGTCTCCCTTGGTGTGCCCTTCAAGATCTTCCTCAGCCCGCACATCAACCCCCTCTTCCAGCTGTGCCTTACACACACATACATCCCATCATTCCCATCTCTGTTGACCTGGTACACTGGCTCCCTTACCCCTGACCTCTGTTGCTTACCCACAATAGTCCTCTTGGGGGAAAGCTTGCCATATAAACCCTACCTGTTCATGAGAGCTGGGATCAAGTGCCAATTCCCTTCTAACTTCTTTGAATTCTTATGGTCTTCATTTGCTCAATAAATACTTTATGTGTGCCAGGCACTGTGCTGGGCACTTTTTCACTTTTTGCTTGCATTAAAGTTCTTTTCACACTTCTTGGTGGCATGTCTTACATAGTGTTCATTTGACTCATCGTTTATTGTAGATTGAGAAAGAACAGGTACCATGCCTTATACATCTTTGCGTGCCTCAAGAGAGCTGACCACATCCATTCCAAATAATTGGCCTGGAGTGAATGAATCCATAAGTGAATAAGGAAATACACAGATGGCCTTTGGAGTCATGAGGTTGTCCTTGCCCCCATAAGAGCCTGTATTGTATAGAGATTCAGAACACTGTCCTATCCTATTTGGGAATCTGCATTTTAAACACAGAATGTATATAGGAAATTGTCCAAAAGAAATTTGAGGAGAGAAGTTTTGTCAATAACAATAGTTACCATTCACTGGGCACTTGCTATGAGCCAGGTGTTGTGCTAATACTTTGCATGCATTCACCCATTGTGTACACACAATTCCCCCGATACTTCGTAATCCCTTTTTTTACAGATGAGGAAATTGACACTTAGCCTAACTCAGTCAGGATTATACAGATAGTGAGTGGTAGAGTCAGAGTTCAAATCCCCATGTGCCTGAACTAAAGCCTAATTCTTAATCTCTAGGCCAGTATCTAAACCAAAAAAAAAAATCACCCTCTGTGGGAGAGGGTGGAGATTCTTATATGTGATAATATTTGAAACCTAGAAGGTGAAATGCTTTGTGTATGGAAAAAAAAAAAATATAGGGCAACAATTTGAGAGCATTAGAAGAGGGAGGATGGCCCAACCTAATCCCATATCTGTTAATAAATACAAAGAAGGGAAGGAGATGAACTACTCTTCTCCATGTTCTTTATAGATTTGAGATTGAAGGCCAGTCCATCCAGAGAACAATGAATTTTGCATATTTAGGTATAGAAGGATATTTAGGTATAAGAGAGATAGTTTTCTCTTGATTTAGGCTTGTTTTGGCATAGTAGATAATAGGAGATGATTTAGAGCAATGGTACTTCATACCCTTGGGGAAGAGAAAAGTAATCTGAGTAAGATATGGGCATTCCAGGATTATTGCTAATACATGAAACAAATGGCTCTCATATGTATGGCCTTCCTTACCATAAGAGTGTTTCTTTTTTCTTTTTGGTCAGACCCCAGTTCTTTTTTTTTTTTTTTTTTTTTTTTTTTTTTTTTTTTTTTTTTTTTTTTGTGACAGAGTCTCGCTTTGTTGCTCGGGCTAGAGTGAGTGCCGTGGCGTCAGCCTAGCTCACAGCAACCTCAAACTCCTGAGCTCAAGCAATCCTTCTGCCTCAGCCTCCCGGTAGCTGGGACTACAGGCATGCGCCACCATGCCCGGCTAATTTATATATATATATATTTAGTTGTCCAGCTAATTTCTTTCTGTTTTTTTAGTAGAGACAGGGTCTCGCTCTTGCTCAGGCTGGATAGACCCCAGTTCTTTGATACCAAGAGTAGAAGAGCATGAAGTAAGAAATGTTGAAAAGATCCATGGTTAGAAAATACTTGACTCATTTTGTAATACAGATCTATCTTCTTGATCTAGATAATTAGTGTTAATTGTGTTACTGCCTTTGACTATCACAAACAATAGACGTTATGGTTAATCAAGTCCTGATTTAGCAATAGAAGTCATAATTAACCAACAAAAGTCATGATTAAGCAACAAAAGTCATAACTAACCAACAGAGGTCATGACTAAGCAATAAAGGTCATGTTTAACCAACAGAAGTTAAGATTAATTAGCAAAAGTCGTGATTAGTCAACAGAAGCTGTGATTAGCAATAAAAGCCATCATTAACCTGCACAAGTCATGCCTAACCAATGGAAGTCTTGACTGACTAACCTGATTATAACTCAGATTGGTGGGTCTTCTACTAACTTCAGAGAAATCTGGTTGTTCAGTTTTCTAAGTACAGATAATACCACCCTCAAGGAATACATTTAACAATGAGGAATATTTTAAGGAACTAAGGCATAATAAATCCAAGCCTATTACTCTGGCTCTTGTTATAGTAGGACTTCATCATTCATTCATTCAGTCAACAATTATTTATTGCATATCTACCATGTGTCGGGTTCTGCCCAGCCCTGGGATATTCAGCTGGTATGTACCAATACAATTTTATTAGGTGTTGAAAAATTGAAATACTTTGCTACCAGTTGTTGACTAGCCTTTGCCTTGAGTCTTCCTTCCTCCCCATCTAAGTATACTGTCTTGGTTCCAGAAAATCCATATTAAACACTGCCTGGAGGCCACCTCAGGCCCACCAACGATAATTGTCACCACTGGTTCCTGGGAGCCAGCCCCATGCCTCTCCTTGTCCTCTGTAAGGAAGGCATGGATACCAGTGAGAAGGATGGCATTCTTGGTGGCACTGTGACACCCTAATGGAGAAAGGCACAATGCCCGTTGGGATCCCTGATGCTGTGACCACTGGCTACAGACTGGCATTACCCTATGTCACCCATGTAACCTCTGAAGCAGACCTTAAATATCACCTTGAATAGGTATAAAATGGAAGGAAAAGCAAAATACCAAGGTTTCCAAGGGGAGGAAGCATTTGTATGCGCTTAGATCAGTCAGAGAAGGCTTCCTGGCTGAGATGACCTCACAGAAATTTCCTGGGTTTACTGGGAGAAGGAAGTTTCCAGAAAATGAAAGCATAAAATTGTGATGTTGGCAGCTCTAGACTTGGTATCAGAAAACCAGGTCTTAAGACTTCTAGCCCTGAGCTCTCGGTTGGTATTAAAGGGTCCCAACTTTAGTCCAGCACAGATACTGAATCAGGTCCTGCACAAGATGTTGTGATGCCTCAGTTCTGAGATAAACGTAAGCACTGTCTGAAAGCCCTCTTGTTGGTATCCTTTAAGCTCCATGCTGTTCTCAAGAAAATGCCATTCTTGCCCATGCAAGTGGGGGGTCTCTCTTTCCTTAGTTTTCAAATACCACCTCTTCCTTGGCCATTTTCTTTGCCCACAGAAACTCCCTCAGTCTCACTCTCAAGCCATCCCAGCTCATCACTCCTTGGTGTGACGACATACTTGGAATCCCAAAAACTGACAGTTGGAAAGGACCTTATAAACAAATTACCCAGCCCCTCGTTTAGGAGAGGAGAGAGTTTAGCCCCACAGGGTTGTGATTCTCTCAAGGCTTCACAGCAGCAATGAGAAAGCTACAGCCCAAGACCTCAACTCCTGGTCCAGTGTTCTTCCTCTCCTGTGTCCTACCTCCTCTCTCCTCTCAGGTTGCTCCTCCAGGTGGGACTAAATTCATCCTCTTTACCTGCCCAGCTTTTCAGTCTTTCCTCCTCCAGACGTGTCTCCCCATCCTTTGTCTTCAAGAATTATCCCTGACGTATCTACCCATCTATCAGCTTCAAGAATTATCCTCCTTGAACTTAGTAATTCTTAAGCCTATTTTTACATGTGACAAATTTGGGGTTACAGTTTTGCTTCCCAAAGTATGAGGCAACTAGTTTTAGGTGGGACAGATCCATGGCTTTAAATCACATTGAATCACATAGTCAGAAACTTGTTTATTTTCTCTGAATTCCTGAAAGAGGAGGTCTTGAGTCAGTGCTGATATGTCTGTAACACTTGTTCAGCTCCCTTTTCAGCAAGGAGGGAGGAGGCCTGGGGCTCCAAGCCTTCAGCAGACCCAGTATCCAGTGAGACTTAAATGACATCTGATTATTGTATTATCTGGCTTACTTTATGAGTGCCTTATAATATTGAAAGTTGTTGCTGGTTTTCCAATGAATCCAGAAATTAAAGGTTTCCATTTTAAATAATGTTAAAAATAAAGGGAAGAGTCAACTTAAGTTAAAATATTAACTAAATAAAATTTGGATGACATAGGGTTATGTTCCCCCCCAAACACACACACACACACACGCACACACACACACACACACACAGGGTCCTCAAAGCAGTGGTCTACAAGGGAGCAAGATTTATGTAGCAATTCATAACATCCACCAAGGAGAAGTAGGATTTGTATGATGCAAACCTCTCTTTGGCTCAGAGGGCATTTCTGTTTACCCAACCCATGTATAAAAATACCTCCCAGCATATATTTTAGTCAGCAAGTATTCTTCCATGGTGGAAATGATTTACTGAAACTTAGACCTTCTCCTGAAATCCAGCCAAAAATCTGATTTGGAAAACCAAGAAGTCCTATTGAGTTTCTGCCATCATTGTTACTGAACTACACTGACTGGGTAATTAGTGACATATAAAGTTCTTTAATTCCCTCCTCTTCTTTCCTTTGAGCATCATGAGATTGTTTTTCTCTCTATAGTCACTCATGAAGAATTTGCTGAACTGAATATTCGGTTTTTAGCAAATGGAGGAGGTCACCTTTGCCCATACCTCATTTTCTTCACACATGCAGAGAAGACTGTATCTTACCTCATGTCAGTGTTTCTTGGCAGAAGAGCAGTGGAGATTTCTGTAAATTGAGTTTGTACATCTGGAAGCCAAAAGTAGCCTGTAGGTATTTTTTGCAGGGAAAGATATATTTTGAGGTGACCACTCTGCACAGATTCTGTGCGGGTTTCGGTGTATTTGTAACCTGTTATTTTAGATTCTGAGCTTATTTGTAGCTCCAGAGGTACAAAAATAAACCATGTTTCCTTGGAAAATGTGTGTGTCTAGGATATGTGACAGGAGTTGCAACCTTAAACAAGATTTCCAGGCACTTACAGTTGAACCATGCCAGTAAAAATATGTTTATTTAGACATTAAAATCCTGGGGTGCCCATGTAAATATCCTAAACAATGTGTGTTACATGAGCTTTCTTTGCTAATGTGCTTTAGCTTAGAATGTTTTCAGTTCTGGCTCCTGCAGTGTTAATGTACTGCAGGGGAAGTTGAACTCAGATGGTGAGTCTTATTTTCTGTTCAGCACATTTAGTGGTGTTTTTCTTACATTCAAGAGAATCGTTTCTAGTGCGGGTATAAGTCACATCACAACTGACAGGGTAAAGCTCCTTGTTTTTAATACTCATAGCAAAATAGAGGTTTTTGATAGGCAATTATCAATAGAAGAGAGAAAAGGCAGCAGATATACCCTTCACCACTCACTATTCATTCATCTGTGTAGTCAACAAGCTTCACTCAGTAGTTCGTTGCCTGCAAAGCTGTATGGTAGGAAAGTGGAGGGCAAAGAGGTCAGGGATCCTTGCTCCTGGAGGCCCAAGTCTGCCTTATTTCACTACTGTGTCACAAAAATCAGAATAAATTGCTTTTTTAGTGAAAATATAATTACCAAAAAGTTTTTTAAAACCTCATTGAAATATTCAGTAACACATATCAAAGATTTATTTAACTCATTAATGAGGGGAACAGTAGGATGGCAAATCTGGTTCAAAAGAGAATATCAGAAAAATATCCAAGTAGGTAGGTAGGAAGGGAGGAAGGGAAAAGGAATGCTGGAATAAAATTGCAAAGTTAGATATAAAACGGTTAATGTCCTATGAGGCAATAAAACAGTAATCTTTGGGGTTATAATTCATCTGAGCAGAAACCCTTGTCACCTACACTAGACAAAAATTCTGTGTAATTTATCAGTCTTCTACAGTCTGTACAGAATCTGGGTCCAATCAGTAGCAAATAGTAAGTCAAACCAAGTTACATTTTTCAAGAGTGTTAGATGACTCTTAGATGGGCTTGTCAGTCAATGCTGTAGTATAGTACTGCCCAACAGAACTTTCTGGAATAATGAAAATATTCTATATATGTGCTGTCCAGTGTGGTAGCCATTGGCCAGATGTGGCTATTGAGCATTTGAAATGTGGCAAATGCAACTGGGGAACTTAATTTTTAATTTTATTTAATTTCCATTCATTTTTTATTTAAACAGCCACATGTGGCTAACATATTGGACAGTCAGCACAGCTCTAATATGCCATTAAATGGGCAGACAGTCATTTCTGCCTTGTTTCCAATTTTGGATAACTTTTTTCTAAACACTTCATAAATTAAATATTTTAAGTGTTGTGACTGGAGCTAAAAATGTAAAAGAACTCAGAGAAGACTCCTTTGAAAAAGACCTAATTCTTACATGAAGCAAATCATTTCTTTTGCAAATGTAATGCCTGACATATTGGCTTTCTTGACAGCAGGCTCACCTGAAATTGCTCTGGCCAGCAAGGGAGCCAGTTATGAAGCTAAGCCTGTTTGGAAGGGTCCCAACTCTGTCTGATGTTTTCCAAGTGAATCAACTTGGAATTAACTTTCTTTTGGCTACATATTAATGGTCATGTCTAGTTTTGATTAAAAGGGGCCTTTTGGTTTGCAACAAAAGGACAGCTATTGATATTTCACAAGGATTTTAAGATTTAAGTAAGTTAGCTTTGCTGTTGCTATCACTTCATTACTCAAAAAGACCAATCAGTGCATTGATAAGATTGGCTTTGATTTCTCATGAAGCTCCATTGATTTATTTAGTTTTCTCATCTTCTTGCTTGCTTGCAGGGGTTTTTCCGCAGAAGTATTCAGAAGAATATGATTTACACTTGTCACCGAGATAAGAACTGTGTTATTAATAAGGTCACCAGGAATCGATGCCAGTACTGTCGACTCCAGAAGTGCTTTGAAGTGGGAATGTCCAAAGAATGTAAGTGGAGTCTCAAAAAAAAAAACTTTTCCCCGTTTGCCTTATCTCTAAATATGATTTGCTCAGCTTCTAAAATCAAATCATGAAGGACGTCAGCATGTGGAATTCAGACTTGACACTGATGATATCTTGCCAACAGTAGGTGTAAACAGAGATGACATAAAAATGGAATAACTGTGGAGATTTTCAGATAAAAATTGAGTTGCAGTTGGTGAAAAGGCAGGAGTTGGGTGTCGTGGATGGCAGATTCGTATTCCAGAGCAGTTACTAACTCCCTGTGTATTCCAGAGCTGGAAGTAACTGAAGCAAAGCACTCAGCTATTAGTGTGGCTCCATTTCCTCATCTTGACCATGGGTATAAGGATCTTTGCCTCTATTGATGAGGATAAAATGAGATGAGAGGCATGAATATTACCAGTGGTAATAATTTGCCCTTTGTCAGAGGGGGAAGGGTTGTATAACTTTAGGTGTGGAAGAAACATTTTGAAATTGAAGGCATTGGCATTTTTCCATACTTGACTTAGCTTTTCTCCTCCAAGCTATCTCCTTCCAAATAATACATTGTCTTAATGCAAAAGATTATATTTTAATAAATTTAAAATTGGCTAGTGGGCCATAAACATCCACTATTGAGGATGTGGAATATATGTGCTTTAGTATAGACAGAATATATACACTACCAACAATTTTATTATTTATTACATATTTTCTCTTTGATGCATTCAAATGTAGGGAATAAGAAAGTGTCAGGAGAATGGCTTGGCATGAGCAGGCCCAGGGCAGACAGGGTTGTGTGCCAGGGAAAGAGCCTGTGGGATTGCTGATTTTTCATTTACTCCTCACTGGGGGATTTGGGGAAGGCCTACCGTGTGTACAAGGCACTAGGCTCAGTGCTGTGCAAGGACCCTAGAGATGCCTGAGACATGGCCACTGCTCTCCAAGAACATGGGACAAAGAGCCAGGTATCCCGCCCATGATCCTACAATGGGGTTGGAAGGATTGTGTTATGAATCAAGGGCTCATGGATTTGAGAACTGGGAATTGTGGCCCTGGGAAGAAGACTGACTGAATAGGGAAAACCCCTATGGCCAAGTGGCAGCGTTGCTCTGAGGGTGCTCGGCTAGGAGACTGGCCCCCTTACTGGGAGCTGCTGCTCAGGGATTATAATGGGTGTTTCCTGGTACCCCATCCGGCTACCTTTCCTACCTGTACTCACATTTCAGTTTACTTTTATACCCCTTGAAGTTTCTACACTTCAGGGAAAACTTCAGGGTTAGGATCAGTGCAATTGACTCAAGCCAATCAGCATGTTCTATGTTCCGGCCACGATCAGGGTTCATTGTGTCAGCATGTAACCCAGGCTGCTCCACTGAGAGGGAAATCATCAAGACTCAAGTGTAGGATATTGGAACAGGAGTACCCTCCCCTCCAATGTATGTGAACAAGGAAGCAAGTAGCCACAAGCACCCCTGGTAGCTATCCTCCAACCCCCAAGGGAGTCAGCTATAGGACAAAGCAGGCACTGTGGCTAGAAAAATAGCAATCAGCTCCTTAATGGCATCATTAAATTGCTAAACCAGCCAACTCTGGGACGCTACTGCCTCCAGGTCATTTTGTTATATTTGCCAAGAAGTGACCATCAAAGCCTCTGGAGTTAGGGTCCTGTTCGTATTTAGAGTCCTCATGAACAAGAAGGGACTGGATCATCAGACAGGAAAGCCTCCGGCATGTGCCATCCCTTTTGGAAGGATCTTTTTCCTCTGGGCCGCTCTCTCTGCAGATGGTGGGTTACTTGGCCACATTTCATCCAGTTTCCTTTGATCTCTCCAAACATTAGAGCTATTGAATAACTTGAAATCAATCAGTGTGGAGATATGGAGCTAATATTTAATTAGCTCAGGCCCCAAATCCTACCACTGAGGAGAAAAGCATGATGACCTGCAACAGCCCGATTATTTACATGTGTGAGACTCACACGTTGATCACCTACTGCTCAATCTTTGGTCTGGTGTTCTGTAGACACGGATGTCATGCTGCATTTCTGTAGGAGAATTCTAGTTCAGGCTGAAATTATAAATGAGTAAGCCAGATGTGGACTCAGGGAAAATCAGTACTTTTGCATTATTTTGTGTGGGCTGGAGACCCATTTCCTGCTTACGTTACTTAAAACCCATATCCTGCTGCTCTGTAAAAACTGGCAGCTTGGATGGCAATTAAAAAAAATAATGTTTACACCCACAGGAAAACTCTAGCTTCAACCCTCAAGGAACTTATCACCTTGATTAGATTTAAAAATATAGAAATGGAAAGAAAATGGGGTCGTTATGTCCAAGTACACAAAAATAAATATATTTTTCTTCCAAGAAAATTGAAGGGGAAGAAATAAACACTTGGAGTACAGGGATTGAAAGTCTAATAGGATATTTTTAAAGTTGAAACAGAAGGAAGCAGGCAAATATGAGAATCAGTAACCAATTATACCACAGTATATGCAGCTGAAACAAACCCAAGAATAATAGATACCCGGAGAATGTTAGAACTGAAAAGGGATCATAGAGATTGATTTTCACTCACCTCTCTCGTTTGACATACAAGTACACTAAGACCCAGAAAGATGAAACGGTTGGCCCAGCGACCCCAACTGGCTAAAGACAGAACCGAGACTACAGCTGAAGTCTGCCACCGCTCCTCGCCTTCCCTGCAATGGCAGGATTAGCAAGATTCACATTCGATTCTGGTCATAGGACATGTCAGTTCATTAGTCTGTGTCAGAACCTTTCAATGCAAGTGACAGAAAACCCAGCTCAAACTGGCTTAAGCTAAAAAATTGGCACATGTAACTGAAAAGTCCAGAGTGATGAGGCAGGATCCAAGGACATCAGGGCGTTGTTTCTCTTCATCTCTCATAGCTGATTTTTGCTGTGTCGGCTTCGTTCTTGAGAAGATTTTCCCCTTTGGCTATCAAAGATGGCCCCCAACGGCTCCAGGCCGATAGTCTACCCAGCAAAAAGGGAGAGACTATTAGATCCCAGTCATTCCATCAAAGCCCAGGGATGGATTCTTCTTGGCCTAACTTGGGTCACGTGCCCCTCTGTGAATGCCTTACTGTGGCCGAGGGATGGAATATTGTCATTGGCTAGGTCTGTCTCATCTCTAGAACCCAGAATTGAAGTTGACTCCACCCAAACCATGTGGGCCTGGAGTATGGAAGGGAGAGTCCCTCAGTGGGAATCAGAAAGACAGGAGGGAAAAACAACCTCATGTCCGCCATGACATGTTAAGTCCCATAGTGCTGTTCCCCATGCATTCTTCTTCATGCTATGGAGGGGAAAAAAAGATAAAACTGAAGAAATCTGAGAGTCATATTATAGTAATAGCTAACTAGACAAGATGTTTTCTGTGTGCCAGGTACTACACTAACTACTTTTAATGCTTTGTCCCATTGATCCTTATAACACCCCTATGAGATAGGTTAGTTATAGTCCCTCCCTCCCACCTCCTACCCTTTTTTTGGCAGATATGGAAACTGAGGCACAGAGAGGTTAATTAACTTAAGGTAACACAGGAGCAATGCTGGGATTTGGAACCAGGTAGTTTATAAAGTTTGCATTCAAACTGAAATATATACTGCATGCCATAAAAAGCAGCTTTTAAAACTTATAGTTCCTTTTTATATTTTATTGCCTCCTTGCTCTTAACCACACTCCTTGCTCTACATTAGAGATGTACCCCCTAGAAAATCATGTGCAAATTTAATTTTTATAGATCAAATTTGATTTTAAATGTATAAGAAGATTTATAAGTAAAAGAAATCCTTTAACATGGCCTACCAGAACAGTATGATTATTTCTTCATTTTTCTGTTTCGTAAATGCTGGTGAACATACCTTATATTTTCCAAAGGCTTTAGAGAACTAGGGAAGCCATTTTGCAGAGGAATAGCTATCTGTCAGACCATGGAATTCGAAAGTGGTAATGACAAGTGAAAAAAATCGATTTTCAGCAGCAGCATTCTAAAAATGGTACAAAAATTTATGAAGAATTGGAGAAAGAGGCCAAAAAAAGCAAAATGATTCAAAGTTGAGTGATGAATTTCTGCTGGTGGGGTGGGAGGCTTGTAACGATGTCAGCAAAGGAAAGCATGTGGCAAAACCCTCAATGAAAATAAGAAATAAAAAGGGGAAACAGTAAATGAAGGCATAACATGTGGGATTGTGAAAGAGATGTCCAAACTTGGGATAAAGATACGCAGCTCATTGTGCATGGTGGGGAAGAAGATTTAAGATGATGCTGTTTAGAGACTGTAGGAATAAGGCCTGACCATATGTACTTGAATCCGTTACAGAAATACAAATGAATAGTTCAGATCTGTAAGCCAGGGTCAGCAAACTATTTTTTAAAAGAGCTGGCCCTTTTTAAAAAAATGTTCGAAATTTTAGAAAATATTTTTGGCTTTGTGGGCCATAAGGTCTCCGTGTCCATGACTCACCTCTGCCATCATAGCACAGAAGCAACCATAGAAAATATATAAACAAACAGGTGTGGTTCTGTTCTAATGAAACTTTACCAAAACAGGTGAAGGGTTAGGTCTGACCCTCAGGCCATAGTTTGCCAACTTCTGCTTTAAATGCCTCCCAGGTCCCAGTAGCCAAGGATGCCACTTATAGCTGCTGCTCTGTGATCTCCTCCTGGTCACCTCCCACCAAGACACCCCAGCTTCCAACCACACCAGACCATACTGACCCATGAGCCTTACGTCTCCGCTTTTCTAAGGCTTCCACCTTCCTCTCCTTCAGTTGAACCCCAGGAGCCTATCGAAATGTCATTTCCCCTTTGAAGCCTCACTTAGACCTCTTCCCACACTCTAAGCAGAGTTATTCATGCTTCCCTCTATGTTCCCCAAGTGCTTTGCACATGCCTTCATGAGCTGCAAACTTATGTATGTGTAAGTTTCACACAGTCTCCCTGGCTTCACTGTAATCTCCTAGAAGGCAAGCATCAGGTCTTTCTCACCTTGTAGCTCCAGAACTTAGCATGATGCCTTGCTCAGTGAAGTTAGAGTGGTCAAGTGCTTAAATGTGGCCAGTTTTGAAAGACAGCCAAACCCAGCTTCTCCCTGGCTTTACTTTCAGAAAAATTGTCAGACACAAAACAATTCTGAGTGTATGTCTATTCAAGTCATAGTCATTCACTTGTCTGCTAGGGACCCAGAACAAGTTATTCAACTTCTTTGAGCTTGTGTTTTATACCTGGATAAGAAAAACATTGATATTGACTAACAGCCCAGGCGTGTCATGAGAATTGATGCTTTTAATCCTGTTTAGACAACAGTGTTTCCACAAACTGCTTCCTCTTCCCTGTTGCCTCCCCTAGAAGATATTAGATCTTCTCAGATCCAATTATTAAAAGAATTTGTTCTGTAAAATTTGGATTCAGTCAAAAGGTCACACTCAAGGATCCAGAAGGCCACACGTGGCCCCAAGGCTACAGGTTCCCCACCCCTGTATCGAATGCTTTTGCTGTGAAAAAGGTAGAGCTGCGCAGGCATCTTGTGTAACTGTGTGTGGCAAAAGCCTAGTTAAGATGGGGAGGCTGAGATGGACAGGTGGTGAGGTTTGGGCCTCACCTTCATGAAACCCTGGTTATGAAGTTGCTCACTGGCAAAAGAAGGGGATCCAGGGATAGGCTGGAATAGGGGTGTGGAAGCCAAAACAAAAATGGAAGACAAGAATTAGGCCAGAATCACGACTTGTTGATGAAGGGACAATAGTGGGCCCTGGATACTTCCAACATTTGGCTAGGTTCCCATGGCACTCTGGTCTCCCAGCTTGGATGCCTCCTACCCCATGTCTGTAACAGAGACACTCCGGAAGGTACTGTGGCTACCACCCCCATTCTACTTCTTCTTTGCTTTCTGAAAATCACTTGCCGTTAATTCACACACAGGGGACCTCTTTGTGTTACTCCTTGAGGTTATGTTTATGTGGCCCATGCCCTTGAGTGGTGGGCAAAACGTGTCTTTGATTTTGTTTGAGAATGCTGTTTAACGTTTATTTCACAGCATTTTTTTCCTATGACAGTTTCATAAGTGTATTTGTAGAATAGAGCAATTGAATAATCTCTGAATTTAAGAGTCCCTAAGCACTCATTGACACCTTCTCATTTGGGGCATATTGAGCTCAAAAACAGCTTTTCATAAAGTCTCTAAATTCCGATTTATACTTTAGACATGAACGTCCCCATGGGTCGATTGGATGGAATGAATGTGCTTTGTTCGGACACTTAGATACTTCCACAGGAGAATTTTGTGGTTCTGTGTTTCTCTCATTTCCCCTTTAGTGTTAAACTTACATTAAAACAAACCTTTTGGACCAAAGGCACTTAACCTCAGTTAAAATCACCTTTGCTGGTGCACAAATTATATTGATGTGCTCATTGGTTCTACTGCTGGATTTTACTGGCTTAATAACAAGGAAATTCATATTGTAGGTTGCCCTGTGTACTTGGGAAATTACATAAAAATCATCATCAGGGCACTTAATGTCTTTCTAATTTTAGTTTATTTCTTCATTTGTTCCCATGTTACATCCCAGCCTGTTACTACATTTCTAAGGTTCATTGTGATCATTTTGTTCTGCTCAACGGAGACTACCATTAGCCCCCACCTTTTCCTTTCGCTCCATGGCACACAAATCCCCAAAGAACCCCCCAAAAGTGAGCCAAAGGTTAGAAACTTCATATTTTTATATCAAAAAATGTCATAGGCACTGGAAAATAAAAATCTGCCCCTTTCTACTTGCCAAGTGTTAATATTTGCTGCATCTGTCTGGGAGATTAAAAAAAAGCAAAAAACAAATTCCGTTTGGGCACCGACAGCCCAGTGATGTCAGTGCCACTGTGGGACTCAGAGCCCATTAACACTCAGACTGCAAAGGAAGTATTAAAATTCCTTCAGCTTTACTAACACATTTCTCCCCGCTGCCTGTCTCCTGGAGAAGGGACACTCAGTACATTCTCACCTCAGAAAAATGAGAAATTTCCATTACACAACAGAACAGAGCAGGGAAAAGAACAAAGGGCTTTGAAGTTAGCCTGAGCTAGGTTCAAATCTGCCCGTACCCTCTGGCTCTGGGGTCCCCAACCCCTGGGCCATGGCCTGTCTGGAAAACAAAGCCTCGCATCACTGCCTGAGCTCTGCCTCCCTCCCACCTCACCACCCCTAATCTGTGGAAAAATTGTCTTCCATGAAACCGGTCCCTGGTGCCAAAAAGTTTGGGGACTGCTACGTAGCTGTCTCAACTTGGGCACATTGCATAATTTTGCTTCAAGTGGAATGAGCTAACCCACGGCATGGGGGCTGTCGCATCAACCTTACAGGATTTTTTTGTGGATTGGACCTTATGAGGGTAGTGCATTTAGCACTGTGCTTGGCACACAGTGAGCTCTAAGCAAATGACAGCAGTTCTCTCTGAGTCTTCTGGGGGTGACCCGGTTTGGTGCTGCTGTTGCTGCTGCCACAGCTGTGTTTTATTATAACTACAGCCTTGATTATACTTCAGGAGGAAAGTGAAGACTAGAGGCTCTGTTTGTTTTGAATTGTTTATAATGCCACAGCGTAGATGTACAGCCCCAAATATTATATCCCAGCATTAAAAATAAAGCTTGCAAGCATAGTTTCTAAAATAAATAATCCGCCTTCCTCGGCTACTGCAAATGGAGAGGCAGATGGCTCGTTTGCCCAGAGCTGCTGCGACTTGTGTAATGAGAGAATGGGAGAGTATCCCAGTGTCATGGAACCCAACTCCACAGAGAAAACTGAACTAGGGTGTTAGAAGGGACGCCCGCCCCTTCTTGCGTCAGTGAGCTCAAGATGAGGCCAGTGGGTCTCCCAGGTAGTACTGAACCTGAGCCGGATCACCGTGGAAGCAAAGTCTCCCCTCCTTCCCAGCATCATCCTGGCTTCATTCCTTTGGCACCTTTGTCTCTCCTCGTGCTTTATTTGGGACTCTGCGGCCTGCCTTTTTTCTGGATCCATCATGTCCCTTCTCCCAACCAGATCCAATCCACTCTCTGGCCTCTTCAGCAAGGCTGTTTGGAGTCAACCTCGTGAGAGGAGCCCTGGGGAGGACATCAGTGATACCATGATCCTTAATGGCCACAAGGTGCTTTGCCACCAGCACAGTCTCCCGTGACTTCAGGTCACCTCATGTGGCAGGTAGGACAGGAGTAGTATTCTGATTCTCAGTTTCCTGAGATTCAAAGAGGGTAAGAGACCAGCCTAACGTCACACAGCTGGCTTACACCTGCGGGTCATAATTCCAGTCCCTAGCATCCTTTCAACTACACTTTGCTTCTCCAACAGTGAAGTTCTTGCATGCATTTAAGGCTACAAGATTATCAGGATCTTCACCCATACTTGCTCCCAGATCAAATATTCTATCATTGCATATGTGATTTGATTTGATATATATACTCATATAATGCAGTATTTCCCTGAGTGTGAACTCTGTGATATGTGATATGAAGTGATATGAAGTGATATGAAGCATAATTTTAGGAAATGATGAACTTGGCATAGATAGTGATCAAATTATATAATGAAAAAGTTATACCCTTTTCAATATTCAATCAGTCTTTTCATTACCAATGAGAAAAATCTTAGTTTGATACCAGTACATCTTTAATTAATACCTCTCAAACCTTTACTAGCCTCTCTTTTAAACAGAGAGAAGACAGGCAACAATAACTAGCTAGGACTATATTTATTTCAGAGGTCTGCAAACTGTTTCTTAAATGGCCAGATAGTAAATATTTTAGCTTTTGCGGATGGCTTGATGTTTGTGGCAACTGCACTATTGTAGCACGAGCACTTCACTATTGAGCATGGCTTTGTTCCAGTCAAACTTTATTTACAAAAAAACACAGTTGCCCTGAAAACTCTGTTTATTTTTTACCCTACCTTTCTATTTATGACAAATAATACTACTTTTCCCTTTGTTAGCAATACAAAATTTTCCTCTAAATTTTACTTAAGCAAAAAAAAAAAAATCAATTGAGTCAGAAATCATAAAGGTATAGTGGCCTGGGATATGTGCAGGACCATGAAGGTGGCACAGGGAGGACAGAAGTTTGAGAAACACTGGTTATATATGTTGGCAGGTCCAGTGTTCTAGCACCTTAACAGGAGTAGAAGCAGAGTCTGGAGCTCAGCCCCCTCTTGCCTTCGTTGCTGGTCGTGAGCCCACCCCCTCCACCGCACACCCCACCCCAGCCCACCCCCAGCCCTTCCTGTGTCCTGAATGGTACACAACTTGCGGATGGGCAGTGGGGTCTTGCTTTTCTTGGATCCTCAGGGTTTAGCTCTGTCCTGATAAATCAGAAGTTCAGTGAATGGTAAATAGGTGAATCTGTCCCAGTGGGATCTGAAGTGTCCAGGCGAACTGATGGAGGGAGCAGGAGAACCATGGGGAGCCCTCATGTTGTTCCATGCGCTGCACCTCCTGAAGAGTGGCTGGGCAGTGTTATGGCTTAAAGCAGGGATTCCAGGGGCAGCCTGGATTCAAGCCTGGCCCCCCACTCGCTTAGCTCTGTGTGACCTTGGGCAGGTCACTGAACATGTGTGTGCCTCAGGTTACTTGTCTGGAACATCAAGAGAAGAATAGTGCCTATTTCACGTGGCTATTGTGAGGAGGAAATGAATTAACATATGTCGGTTGCTAAAAACAGTACTTAGCTAAATGTTAGCTCCTGTTCTTCCTGCTATGATCCTGAGGCATCCTGGCCAACAAAGAATAGCATATTTGTTCATCAGGGGTCCTTAGTGACTGCACAGAACAGCTAGTGCTCTTTCCGGCCCAGTGGTCCATTTACTCAAAACAAGAAGTACTCTTAAGTTTGAAATTTGTCCTTGAGGCTCAGATCCACACCCGCAAAGTGAAGTGATAGATAGATGGTACCAGAGGCAAAGTTTCAGCTCGGAGCCAAATGATCCCATGTTGGAATTCATGGCCCTTCGTCACTTACAGAATCATATCGGTATCATGGGCAGAGAGCCCTGCACAGCTACCCCAGCCTGCCCCGACACTGATCTCTTGTCACGTTCCCCAAAATGTGCCATGTAACTAGCCACTGCTAACCACTTGGTGTCCTATCACGTGATGCAGCAGCCTCAGGGTGTGCCTGCTGTTTTCTCTGCCTGCAACGCTCTACTTCCCTGTTCCTCCTTGAAGCCGCCTCCCTCCTAAACGAGCATGCGTACACATGTACGCACAGATGCACACACACAAACACAACACACTTTTCTAACAGAGAGCACGTGTGGGTTACTTTCACCTCTTCACAGTGTGATATGTTAATGGCACCTCTTTTGGGATGACTTTCAGAGTCAAACTTGGTTTTGAGTATGTGTGTGTGTTGAGAGAGAACCCCCCACCCAGCCGCTCCCTGTGCTGGCTGGGAGTGCTTTGAGGACAGGCACAGAGTTTGATTTTTATGTGGGTCCTCAACCGCGAGCCTGATGTCTCGTACTTAATAGATATTTCCAGAATAGATTGGAAGCAAGGGGTACTTGAGGACTTGGAGATTCTGGAACTTTTGTCTGATCTTTCCAAGAGTTAGAGATACAAGCTCTAGAAACCTTTAGGTCCCATTGATATAGTAAGCCCATTTTTACCTTGTCCATTTTGCCTCCTTTCCTACTTTGCCCCATATGAATAATAGCATGTTACCCCTTTCATGACATGATGTCCCGATGTTGTTTTTTCCATGTTAGATATAACCAGATGGAGCTTGTAAATAGGTCCTAACAGAGAAGATTTGTTTTCTCAGAAAACTGTGTGTATGTGTACACACACAAATATTTCATTAAATCTATAATTTAAGATGCACTCACGGGGGGGCAAGGGCAACATACGTAACCTAAACATCTGTACCCCCATAATATGCTGAAATTAAAAAAAAAGATGCACTATTATTTTATGTACCAGTAAAAAGAAAACAGCACCAATTAAACTAAGACACACCAAAGATTATGAGACAGGTGGCAATTTCAGAGCAGGAAAGAGGAAAAGAGAGGGAGAGACCAGATATCAACCCTGTAAGAAAAAGGAAGCCTCTCACATTCTAAACTGGAAATATTCTATGTTTTCATCTTGAGGTATTTTTCATTCTGCTTTAAATAGACATTGATAAAACCTCAGTGCCCAAAGACAATCCCCAGTACAGAGAGTTGGCTGAATAAATATGCAAGTGCTTCTAAAATAGCTGGCAAAGAGCCCTTTGTTTGGAAACAAATGTCTCTGTGAAAATAGCAACCCGAAATTCTCCCGCAGTCCTTGTGTTCTGGGACGATGAACACGGCCCTTTAAGTACCTTCTCCCAGTGACAGTAATTCTCTAGAGGGTGGCTACCTAAATCACTCAATAAATCCATGTGTAGAGTACAGTGTGGAATTTTTGCTCTTCCTGGAGTGGTATTGAACATTTAAACTCTGTTTCTTCTCCCTCTGCCATCACAAAATATTAACTATCACAGGTTATTTCTTTCATCCTTTTTCCTTTACAGCCGGAAAACAAAGAGTTGAGCAATTATCTAATGAACTAGATTAATGAAGACAGACATCTTTTAGTACTGGGACCAAGGAAAGCAAACACCCTAGTTTCCTCAAGAGAAGGAATGTTTTTGTCCCAAATACCCACTTGATTGTTCCAACGGTTCATTTTACCAGCGTAAAATACCTCCATGATTTTTAAAAAATGTCTGATTGTTTCATTTTAAAAATGATTTTAGGACAAAAATGTTTTATCGATATTGAAAAATGCAGATGCCCCATTTTTCTTTGCTTTTCTTT
The DNA here is from genome assembly GCF_000956105.1 of Propithecus coquereli. Classification (NCBI taxonomy): domain Eukaryota; kingdom Metazoa; phylum Chordata; class Mammalia; order Primates; family Indriidae; genus Propithecus; species Propithecus coquereli. The sequence continues at coordinate 2,412,056 of NW_012146523.1, forward strand.
GAGGGGGAGGGGATGGTTATAACATCACTTGGTCTGATTTCTAAACAGTATTTCGATTCAGCAACATTGTTTAAATTTTAAGGAATTTCACTGGCATTTCAAAGTGGAGCTATTTAGGTGCCAGTCATGATGTAGCCCCTCCAAAGGAAAAGATCAAAGTTGCTTCTAGTAAACTCTGTCAACTCAGAGGACTTAATGAGGACAGGAAGAGAATCAAGTGCAAAATGTAATGAGCGAAGGATTCCCACTTTGCATCCTGGCAAAGCTCTTGAGTAATTTCAAACTGAATGGAAACTTGGCAGTGGTGCCCTTGGACTTTGAGCTCTCAGAACTCTGAGAAGATGCAGGCTCAGAATGTACTCCCACCCACTCTGATGGATGCAGCACCTGAGGCATTGCAGGAAGGGACATCAGAGCTTCCTCCTGGCTCCTGGGGCTGAGCAAACCCTGGAGACGGGCTTCCCCACATTCCTCAGGATAGTAATGGTGTCTAGGTCTAGAGAGTGCAAAGCCCCATTTGTTCTTACAAGTGGTGCCTTCTGTGTGACTTAGTGTTCTTTAAAAGTAGAGTCGTAGATCAAATTAAAAAGCTTCTGCACAGCCAAAGAAACTGTCACGAGAGCAAACAGACAACCTACAGAATGGGAGAAAATTTTCACATGCTACATATCCGATAAAGGGCTGATAACTTGAATCTATTTAGAACTCAGGAAAATCAGCAAGAAAAAAATCAAACAACCCCATCAAAAAGTGGGCAAAGGACATGAACAAAAACTTTTCAAAAGAAGACAAACTAATGGCCAAGAAACATATGAAAAAATGCTCAACATCGCTAATCATCAGGGAAATGCAAATCAAAACCACAATGAGATACCACTTACCTCCAGTGAGAATGGCCTTTATCAAAAAGTCCCAAAACAATAAATGTTGGCGTGGATGCGGAGAGATAGGAACACTCATACACTGCTGGTGGGACTGCAAACTAGTACAACCTCTGTGGAAAGCAATATGGAGATACCTTAAAGAGAGAACAAGAGACATTCTATAAAAAAGACATCTGCACTCGAATGTTTATAGCAGCACAATTCACAATTGCAAAGATGTGGAAACAACCCAAGTGCCCATCAATACATGAGTGGATTAATAAAATGTGGTATATGTATAACATGGAATACTACTCAACTACAAAAAACAATGGTGATCTAGCACCTCTTGTATTGTCCTGGATAGAGCTGGAACCCATTCTACTAAGTGAAGTATCCCAAGAATGGAAAAATAAGCACCACATGTACTCACCAGCAAATTGGTTTCACTGATCAACACCTAGGTGCACATATAGGAATAACATTTATCTGGCAACGGGCAGATGGGAGGGGGAGGAGGGAATGGATATATGCATACATTATTAGGTGCGATGTGCACCGTCTGGGGGTTGGACATGCTTGAATCTCTAACTGGGGGGGGACAGCAAGGGCAACGTAACCTAAACACTTGTACCCCCATAATATGAAGAAATAAAAAAAGAAAAAATGGAGTTGTATCCATCAGATTGAAACATGGTGCTTTATTTTACCAGAATGACTGATATTAAAAGGACTGACAATAGCAAATATTGATGAGATATGAAGCAACTGGAACTCTATGTGGCTGGTAGAAGTATAAATCAAGCCAAAGTTTGGAAAACTGTTTGGCAATATCTCCTAATGCTAAACATACCAGTGTGACCCAGTAAGTCTACTCCTGGGAACGTAAGAGAAATGCGTTTATGGACCCACCAAAAGACATATATAAGAATGTTCACAGGAGCTTTACTGGTAATAGCCAAAACCTAGGGGAAACCTGTATGTCCATCAATAGCAGAATGTGTAAATAAATTGTGATGTGTTCAAGTAATGGAATATGTATGACAATAAGAAAGAACAAACAGCATAGATAAACTCACAGATCGAATACTGAGTGAAAGAACTTAGAATAAAAAGAGAAGAAACATTCTATATGATTCTATTTGTTTAAAGATTAAAAACAAGCAAAATTAATCTATGTAGTAGAGATGAGAATGGTGGTTACCTGAAAAAAGGGAATATTGACTGAGAAGAGGCACGTGGGGGTGCCTTAATCTAAACCTTAATCTGGTATAAACACACATTACAATGTGTATATCTCATACTTCAATCAAAAAGAAAAAAGATTAAAATGTGGAAGTAGCAGGGAGGCCACGGATGGCCATTCCTTCCTGTGCATAGAAAAATTGTGTTGTCACCCAGGAGAAGTGTTAATACCTCTCATAAGAAGATTCTTCCTCCCTTTTAACACATTAAAATTTCCTTAGGAGGCATTTGGACTTCTCCGCGTTTTGCCTTTTCCTCTGATTTGAGACCCTTTTCACTTGTAGCTTTGAGTGCCTGAGGAGCATTAGAGATGGGCTCTGATCCTTGATTTACTCTGAGTTCTTTGAGGGTGGTTATCTAATACCCAGAATTGCATCAACCCACCTAACTAGCTTTTCCTTTTGGTGCTGTGCACTGCCCATGGATCCAGTTACAACTTGTTATGTTTGGAAAATTATTTCAGCCATCAGATAATAAACAAACTAAAAAAAGATAATATAAAAATTATTATTTTTAAATGTTAAATTTCAGTAGTGTCAGTAAATTCCTCTGATATGTAATGTAATCAAAATGTGATTGATGAACTCATGAGGATTCTAGTTTAATAATTAGTTGACTCTTTTTTCTATAATTAAGACAAATAACAAGATGTCTTTTCATTTGATTCATTCATTAAAGGTAACTGGGGCTTGAAATTAGTGATCAAATTGAGGCTGGTTTAGGGAAGTTTACAATAACAAAAGCATTTGGCTGGTGGAATAGACAACCTAAAAAAAAAAATTTTTTTACAGCCATTAGAGTAATTTCCTTGTGAGATTGTTTACATTTAAAGAAAAGGTTCTGGATATATCAAAAGTCCATCTTCATTTCCTTGTCCTTTTTATTTTTTTTAAGTGGTTAATATATATATCGATAGCAGAAGAGAAAGCAGTAAAAATGGCAAATTCTTCCCTAGTACCAGTAGGAAGAGTATGAGCAATCTATCTAGCATCTGAACTTCAGACATAAAGATACAGAGCTTGTGGTTTGATGACATGACAAGTCCAAGTTGATTTAGGATATATAATATCACTTTTAAAATATCAAAACTAGTGGAGTTAGTTATCTCTGCAAAAAAGGTGAATATAAGCAAACTTCAACCCTTTTTATAAATAGGTGTATTTATTTCAATGCTATCTTCAGAGAATACAATGGAGCTTACAAAAATATTGTTAAAAATGATTTTAACTCAATATTAAAAAGACAAAACTGGACAATGGATTTAAATAGACATTCCTTCAAATAAAATATGCAAATAACGAATAAACACATGAAAAGATGTTCAGCATGTTTACTCATCAGGGAAATTCAAGTAAAAACCATAATGAAATACTGCTTCACACCCATTAAGATGACTATCATCAAAAAGATGGGCAGTAACAAATGTTAGGGAAAATGTGCAGCCGTTTGAACCCTCACACCCTGCTGGTGTAGGCATAAATGGTATACGCCCTACAGAAAATAGTCTGGCAGTTCCTCAAGCAGTTAAATGTGGAGTTACCATATGACCCATTGAGTCTGCTCCTAAGTATATACCTAAGAGAAATAAAAACCTGTCTACACAGAAACTTCACAGAAATGTTCTCAGCAGCATTATTCATAACAGCAAAAAGTGGAAGCAACTCAAATGTCCATTAATTGATGAACAAATAATATATACATACAGTGAAATATTATTCAAGCATTAAAAGGAATTAAACACTGATAGTATGTTACAACGTGGATGACCCTTGAAAATGTTATGCTTAGTGAAAGAAGCCACATACAAAATCTCCCATATTATATGAATTCACCTATAGGAAATGTCCAGAAGGGGCAAATCCTTAGAAACACACAGTAAATTAGTAGCTGCTCAGAGTTGTGAGGGAGTAGCAGATGGGGAGTGACTGCTAATAGGTTCCTTTTTGGGGTGATGAAATATTCTGGCCTTGGTTTCATGACTTTGTGAATGCATTAAAAACGACCAAATAATAGCCTATGTTATAGCATACGAACTACATCTCAATTTACAAAAAAACAGCCAAAGGATTTTAAAATGTTATGATAATTGACTTAACGGAAAATAGGAAAATAAATCTTGGAGTGTATATGCTAGAAGAGGGCTCGTATTTGGTTCTGGTATTTCTGGTAGTCAGAACTAAAAGATGACGAGGTCAGTGACAAGATTCTTGGTATTCACAAGATGAAAACAGCCTCATTGTTCAGAAGAATCACAAATTTTCTGGATACTGATGTTTCCCATGGGTCCTTATAAAGAGAGTACTGGGAGACGTCATTTAGAATGTCCTTGACATTTTTCGTTGCTCTTCCTTAGGACATCCCTCCCTGTACTTAAATCTTGTCTGTTTTCCAAATTGGAAAAAAAAGGCATGGAAAAGTAAGGCAATCGTTATGACTGTAGCCTCCAAA
>NW_012146523.1:2416661-2430861 GCF_000956105.1 Propithecus coquereli
TAGAAAAAAAAACTAGCTGGGCATGGTGGCACATGCCTGTAGTCCCAGCTACTTGGGAGGCTGAGGCAGAAGGATCGCTTGAGCCCAGGAGTGTGAGATTGCTGTGAGCTAGGCTGATGCCATGGCACTCGCTCTAGCCAGGGCAAAAGAGTGAGACTGTCTCAAAAAAAAAAAAAAACAACTATGGGCACAGAATTAGAGTACAATAATAAAGATGGCTTCCTCAAAATATGAGTTCACTCTCCTCATTTCGTTTCAGATTTTGTAATCTAAAAGCTTTCTCCTTCAAATACTGCCTTTATAGTTACTGTCTTGGTTTCTATTTGATTTTCCCTTTTAAAGTAAAAATCAACTGCATATTTTAGACCATTTTTCTTTTTATTGAGGTATAACTTACCTTAGTTAAGATATATACCTTATACCTTAACTGAGGTATATCTTAATGGCATAGACTTTAAGTGGGGCCGGTTAATAAGTTTTGGTAAATATAATATTAATATATACATCCTTTAAACCATCTCCCAAGTCAAGAGTAGAGGCATATGGGAACCTTCCAGGGTTGGAACATTCCATATCTTGATTTGGGTGGTAGTTATATTTATGGTAAACAGTTCCCATGTCTGTCACCATAGGTTAGTTTTACTTGTTGAACTTCATAAACCTGGAATCCTACAGTCTGTGCTCTTTTGTGTTTGGCTTCTTTCATTCATCATTATGTGTGTAGGATTTTTCCATATCGGTGCTTGTCTCAATTGTTACTCATATTGCTGAGTAGTAGTCCATTTGATAGATATGTGGTTCTCACTTTAATGGACATTTGGGTTATTTCCAGTTTGGAGCTGTTATGAATAAAGCTGCTGTGAATGTCCTATACATGCTTTTGGGGGGATGTGGGCACTTATTTCTCTTGGGTATGGACTTAAGAGTGGAATTACTTGGTCACAGGGACACATGTGTTATTAAAAACAGTTTTCCAAAGTGATTGTTCTGCCTACCATTTTACACTCCATCAGCAGTGTATGTAAATTCCAGTTGCTCCACATCCTTGCCAACCTTGATATTTCGGTCTTTTTAATTTTAGACATCCTACTGGCAATGAAGTGGCATCTCATTGTGGTTTTAGTGTGCATTTCCCTGATGATTAATGATATTGCTTTTCTTTTTAATTTAATAAAAACTCAAGCTATTGTTAAGTTAGAAAATATGAAACAAAATTATGCACACTTTGATCTCATTCGTAAAAACAAAGTTTGGAAAATATAGCTCAAAACATTAAAAGCTATAGTTATTCTTTTTTGAGCTTTTATGTATGTTTATTTTATTATTGAACTGTAGTGTACATTTGTTGATTTTGTGATAAAAAACTATTTTATTTTTAAAAAGCAAGTTAACTCAGATTAATCTGAGATAGAACTTCAGTTTTCCTAATTTTCTAACACTTTGAGTAACATTGGTATTGACAATGCTTTAGATAGAAATGGTTGAGAAAATTGATGCCAATACTGTTTTTGCATTTACTTTGTTTTCCCAGAGAGGATCAATGCCATTTCTATACATTTAGACATCTTGATATCTGATATTACATTTATCTCAATGATTTCATATCCATCTCTGTGATATCATATTTAGCTCAATGTAAAAGACTGTAACCAGGGGTTCACACACTTTAGCCTGTGAGCCAGATCTGGCCTGCTGCCTGTTTATATCAATAAAATTTTATTGGAACACAGCCACATACATTCATTTAGGTTTTGTCTGCTGCTGCCTGCTATAACGACAGAGTTGAGTAATTCTGACAAAGACCATATAGCCTGCAAAGCCTAAAATATTTACTCTCTGGCCCTTTACAGAAAAAGTTTGCCAACCCCTGCCATAATCTATTCACTCTCTTTAAATTTTCTATTTTAATTCAAACACTGGTTATGAGAGTTTAGTTTCATGCCAAACATATGTGCAATTTGTAACTGCAGCTTTCGTTTCTATCTGATTCATATAAGCTACTCAGAGGTTATGTGCCTTACAACCATATCTTGACAATTCAGTAGGGACTTTCTGATTTCAACTTTGGACTGAAAATTTATAAACTAACCCTCTCCCAGCCACACTCTGAAATCCAGTCATTTTAGGTGCAGGGAAAACAGAAGGAATTTGTTCAGGGTGGAAATGCAGTTAACTATAAAGTTGTGTCACTCTTAAAAACACACACAGGTGAGAACTTAAACATCCAACTGATAACTCTATTTTAGATAGAATAGTGACTGTGAATAAATGAGCTTGATTTTCTTGTCTAGGAATTGGCTCTGAAGGCAGTTCTAGAAGAGGAGAGAGAAAAATGTGATAAGCAGTGGCATTAGAGTTGGAAAGGGTAAATCCCAGGATAACTTTTCTTTGTCTAAATAGTCATATGTTATGTAAAACCTCACCCATTCATAGCCATACATTATATATAGTGAAATGCTTTAATGTTTACATGACATCTCGTGACAAACTTATTACCCTTCACTGATGCCTTTAATAAACTACCAAAGAGGCACTTAAAACAAATGCCCTTAAATAAACTAGCAAAGTGTACTGGCCCATTTTAAAGAGGGACTCCAAGAAAGAACAACAGCCACTGCCTCTGTTTTATCACCAGTAATAGAAGATCTACATTTCTACCCTTTCCACAACTGAGGGAGTTTGTGAAAACAAAATATAAGAAGTATCAAAAAAACTGCAAGTGCTTTGACAAATCAAAATGCTTTACAAACAAATATATAACTGTGGTTAATTTCCTTGGTCCAGACACTGCAGAGCAACTTTTGTCTGGGGCTTCCTCCATCTGACAAGGAGGACGGGGTGTTACCTTCCAACTGAAGTCCACATCTCCCAAGACTTCCCATCTGCAGAGCCCGTCTCCAGGGAAGAAACATTCACTCTGCATATTCTTGTCACAGTAGAACTTCCCCGGCCTACTTAGCTTTCAAACTTTGCTCATCTAGAAGATACAAGCATCTTTCTCAGAGTTCCCTCCTAGATCTAATTATACGAAACCGGGGGTGCCGCAAGCATTGCCTTCCATCCAAACTTATCATGTACGTTCCCTTTTCAAGGGTGAATCAACATGTGAACTTTGCTGCTGCACGAAGCTAACAGCTGCTTCTGAGTTATTACTGGTACCTCTGACAGTTTCTAGGGTGTCTGAGAAAAAAAGCAAGAAATAAGAATCCACTGGGGTTTCGGTTCTGTTGGACTGTAATTCATTAATAACTGGAGAAGAGATGCATGCAAGGAATGAAAATACAGTACCAACCTTAACCTAAGGTGATAGCAGTCTATTAAAAAGCCCTTCACTGGGAAACCAGAATGTGAGCCCCAGGGGCTAGCCATGCCCAGCTAGCTTGGTGGCCATGGGCAAGTCCTTTAACCTCTCTGGCTACCACATGAATGTAAAACAAGGGTGTTGAGGCAATAATTGGTAAGATCCCTTCCAGACATTGCACAATCTGAGACAATAGAGTGTAACATCCCTTTAATTAGAGTCAGTAAAACATCTTCATTGAAAATCATATTTGCTTCCGGGACATAATTACAGCGAAACCTAATTCATAGTGTGCTTTGCTCCTAATAAAGTAGACAGAGAGTTAAGTGGTTTTCAAACATAATGATGTGCCAAGATTGACTTTTCTGGCTGCTTTTTTTCCTCATATGTCACCTTTTTATGTGGGGATCTCTGAACATTTTTTTTTGTCATGGCGCTCTATAAAACAGTATAGCACAGTATATTTCATTTCAGAGATGAGCTACCTGAGACACAAAGAGGTTAATTACCTTGCTCAAGAAAATATATGAAAACAAAATACTTCAAGCAGAAGTGATTGTATACTTGGTGTGGGAGATAAAGTAAAGTTGTAATTATACACTTTACATTTTCCAGGGGATCTACCATGAATATGTCGATTTAAAACTCCGTCAGTAGATTTGTGCTTGCTGTGTCCCTTGCCAGTAGTCTGTAGTTGGGAAGGGAGAAACTAAGGGAATGAATCTAAACAACTCTTCAGTAAGGACAGGGAACAAACAGGGCACGTTTTATGGGTAGGTGACAGTGTACACCCATCACCACTGCCCCGGGTCCCAAGCAAAGACTACTTGTCTCTGGCTTCCCATCCTCAACATTAAAGGTTTCCTCACTTAGCAGTCAGGTTTCTTTATAATCCCATGAAAATAGTTCTCCAGGGAAAGGTAGCAGGTTTAATCACTTCTTGATCCTTGACAGGAAATAGAGTGTTGACTCCTTTTATTGGAGGAGGGAGGAAAGGAGGAAGATAGAGCACACTGGGCAGGTTTGGCCCAGACACAACCATGGCACAGAATTGCTGTCTGGAAGGACAGCCCTGGGTAAGGGAGAGGTCTGTGGGTCATCTCAGAGCCCTTGAGCATCACCATTCCTGAGGTGTCTCTGTCTTGCTCTCCTTGACCGTACCTGTAGCAGACCCCGAGATGTATTTGGGTGTATAGGTTGTGGCCCTACATTCCTGGCTGAAGGTACTGTCCACAGAGCAGGAGAGCCAGGCTGACTGGTCTACCGGGCATGGCCTCCAGTAGAAACTGGGTATGGAACAAATGAACATGTGATTAGAATCCAGTTTAAATGTTCTACACTTTTATGGTGCTGTCTAGAAAGTTCTTTTGGTCACCAGGGCTCATATTTTACACATGGAAATGTTTGATTTGCTGACAACTTTTCTCAAAAACACAATGTTAAACACATGGTTGGATCATAATAAACATGTGCCTGAATGTTTGAGAATATCACTGAGTTAAGAATATCACTGGTTTCCAGTAAGTCCTGCCAATGTAATCAGAAGCATTATCTCTTTACATATGAGGAGTTGAAGTATGTCTTCCAAGGGAAATTGTCCTCTGCCCTTATTTCTACTTGATTTCTGGCCTATTGGGGTAATAATCAAGTCCTTATAAATAGGAAGACCTTTTTTTCAGATGCAAGGGATAAAAGTGTGGGTAAGTTTTTTTGTGTTGTTTTTTTTTGTTGTTGTTTTGCAGAGTGAATGATCATTTTATGATATGAGTAATCACCTCCAGGTAGTTTGATTTTGGCAGGTGTCATGTGAAGCAAGCAAGAGAGATACTGAAATTTCTATTTAAAGACCCAGGAATATAAGATTTATAGAACTAAAATGACTTGGCCAATGTCAATGGCTAATAAGTGGTTGTGCTAGAAATAGAACCTGGCTGTCCTGATTCTAAGGGAAGTACCTTTATTACCACAGCATCCTACTCTTTGGAGAGAGTTTTTACCAGCTAAGCTGAATAAACTGCAAATTAGGAGCATCTAGAAGTCAGAGACCATGTCTACCCCATGTACTTTATGTGGTTCCCTCAAAAAAGGCTTAACAAATGCTTTTTGAAAATGATGAGGAAATAACTCACCTATCACTTCCCTATTTGAATAGAGTCTGCCCTCATTCACACTTTCAGAATTAAAAGTGGGAAAAGATAACTATAAAATTTCTGCATTGATTTTTACAAATTCTTGTGCACAAGACCTGTTAGTAACATTGCATGATTTTTTCAATGGGCCATTTTTAGCAATATAAGGGGGAAAAAATCTCTCATTCCCATTCCTATATATAGTTTGAAAACTGCCTCTTAAGAAGTTGTGGCGTTACCTCCTATGGGCAATGCCTAAGGCTGATGCACATTGAATTTTCTGTGGGCTTTTGCTGCTGTGCCCTTGATGCAGAATCAGTTGCTCATTGCAGCTCGAAGGGAATTTGTTTAAAAGGTGAAGGGAATTCTTGAAGTATCTAAGAAGCATTTTGAAATCAGAACTAAACGAAATGCTGCCTTTCCATCCACACAATGTGTGTCTGATGCAAACATGCACTTTCTGAGCAGTTTGAGCTCAGGTAGTTACCTGACAGTTCTAATGGACTCAGAAGGACATGCAACTAAATTGCTATGACCTACTTTTGTTACCATGGCACCCTGCATAAATGATCATTTTTAAACTACTTGAAAAATCAGATTGAACAAAAAGTACTTTTACAGTCAAGGTCAAGATGTTGGCCAGAAAAATAAGATCTAAAGGATAATTTAATCGGAACCTTTTTCTAGCAGGAATTAAGGTCAGGTTTGTAAAGTACCAGCAGCCCTGCTGGTACCACCATCTTCTCCATCTTGGTTGGAATAAGGATGAGGCTCCTAAGTAATTTAGTACAATTTTTTGTTTGTTTTACAAAGGTTAAGGACTAAAACCACAGACTAATAAGCATCTTCAAAACAGGTCTTCCCTCCCTCTTCCCTCCTCCTCTCCTCTTTCTCTCTTTCTTTGCACATTTTTAAAAGGTCTTCTTTTATAGCTCTTGGGAATAAGATCAGAAATTATATTTATGTAGAAATTTTCAATTTGCTTCATAAATGATAAAGTGTTCTGACAAAGCTCTTCAAAAGTCCGCACGCTCACGGTGTTAGATAGATGGGGGGTAGAAATAGAACACTGTCTATCTTGAAGGTAAAAACAAGACAAGCAAAATGAAAGCCTGGTGTCATCTCAAGGGGAGAGGCAGAGGACGAATGGACAGAGAGCGCTGGGGTGGAAGGCGTGGAGAGAGGATGCAGGGAGGAGAAATTTATGAGACATCAAATTGCCCTTGTCTCCTGTCCTCAAACACAAACCTCCTTGAGGTTAGAAGTTTCACCTTCATTGTCTTCTTAGACCCCTCAGCAGACACAGCTTCTGGCTCACACCTGCATGAGTTCACTCATTTAGTCACGTATTTCCCAAGTACTTACATTTAGTCTTTCAACGACCGGTATTTATTGTCTGTCTGCTATATGCCACATGCTGTTTTAGCTGAGAGTCAACACTGGAGAAAGTTCCTGATGTCATGGAGTTTATATACCATGGAAAGGGAGAAGGTAGAGGTCAATAAAGAAACGTGGAAGAAAATAACAATTTACACAAGGTCATTGGCCCAGGGCGTTAAATTTACAGATTTTTTTTTAACGAGAAAAACACACACAAAAAAGCTACCTTAGGTGTTTTTTACCTCAGCACCTTGCTCTTGTGTTTCCCTTGAAGATTTTGTAAAACTGATAGTTGGAGCATTTTTCTATTTTTTTAATAAAAATGAGTTGGAAAAAAAATAAGATATCAACTGCCAGCCTGGAGAAGGTGACAGTCCAAGTGTGCAACAACTGTTCCGAATTGTCTTCCACTAGCCAAGAACCTATATGGCCTTCTTTTGGACAAACCTTGAAAATGTTTATTAAAAAATATGTATGAAAAAGAAAAACAGAGAAAGTATTGGAGATGTCCTGAATTTCATAGGGTATGCGCCATTAGGGCTTTTTGCGCTAAAGGATGAACATGTATTGGTTTATGGGAACAAGCCGTTATTCCACCAGACTGCAATGCCAGTTTCCTCTACTGCAAACAGTGTTCTGTGACAAAAAAATAAAAAAACAAAAAGAAAAAAAAGAAATATATCCAGCTAACAAACAAAAAAAAAGGTCAATGCCATCCAGCCCCTTACAAACATGAGGAACCTAAACCTTGTGTGAGTCACAAGCAGTTTTACATAATATAATGTGTAAGGTGGTCATCACTGCTTAGACCTGTGCTGTACAATATGGTAGCCACATAAATATAAAGAAAAATATAAAGCAGAGCACCATGGGGATGATGGGGGCTGTTTTATAAAGGGTGGTCACAGAAGGTCTGTGTGGCAAGGTAACATTTAGCAGGGACCTAAAGGAAGGAGGGAGTGAGGCAGGCAGGTACCAGGGAGAGAGTGTTCCAGGCAGAGGAACAGCAGTTGCAGAGCTCTGTGCTACATGCTGGGGGTTGAGGAGTAAACAAAGCAGTCATGGTGCATGCTCTTTTTTGGCGTTTTCTTTCATAGGGAAAACAGACATTAAACTAGGAAACAAACACATATGTAGTTAAAAATCAAGCTATGGTAGCGAATAAGTAGGGGAAGAGACTTAGGACTGGCTGAGGAGGGAGAAGGTGTGAGTCTGAGAGAGAGCTGACCACGTGTGTGGAGAGAAGAGGGCCTGACAGGCAGTAGAGCACATGGGAGAAGGTCCCAAGGCAGGAATAATTCTGGAGTCTGCTGGGAACCCAGGTGAAAGAAGACCAATGGGGCTGAGACACAGTCAGTGAGTGGAAAAGTGGTCCGACTTGCCATCGGAGAGGAAGCCAGAGGCCAGTGCTCTTTTAGCCCACTTGAAGGAGTTTGATTTTTATTGTCAGTGTATTGTGGCACTGTGGATGAGTGATAAACATTGAGTGATATGATCACAGTTGCAGTTTGAAAATATTGGTTGCTCATTCTACTGCATGGAGAATAGATTGGAGACGGGGCTGAGAATGAAAGTAAGGTGGCCAGTTAAGAAGTCCCAGCAAGAGATGATGATGGCTTGGACTAAGGTAGTGGCAATGGAGATAAAGAGAAATGAAAAATTAAGTTTAATTTAAAAATGAAGAGAAGTAAATAGATTTGATAAACAAATTGGAGAGAAAACCAACATGAAATAATACATAAAAGGCACACGGAGAATGTCAGATGGATGGGTGGGTGGGTGGGTGGAATGATGGATGGATGAGTGGGTGGTTACCAGTTCTCTGGCATCCAGTACAGTTCTGGCAGGCCAGTCTCAACTTTAAAAAGAACAGGATGATATGTAAGCTGGTAGTTAGAGGTGTTCCCCTTCTTCAGGTAGATCCTTAGTTTCCCATGATTCCTTACTCATGATTTTAGTGATGGAGTTCTGCGGGTGAAGGTGGTGAATTATATTATTAACCAGTAAGTGTTCTTGCTGGAAAACCTTTATTTGTGGATAATTATGCAACTGAGAGCAGGGTATGTGCGTGCGTGTGTGTGTGTGTGTGTGTGTGTGTGTGTGTGTGTGTGTGTGGTTACCCCTTCGTTCAGAGCCAGCAGTGGGAATGATGGAGCTGCTTAGAGCAGTGCTTCTCAAATGAAACTGTGCACATCAGTCATCTGGGGATCTTGGCAAAATGTAGTTTCAGAATTGGCAAGTCTGGGATGGGGCCTGAAGTCCTGGGTTCTGACAGGCTCCCACATCATGCTGATGCGTCTGGTCCTCAGGCCCCACTTTGAGTAGCAAGGCCTTAGAGCAGTGATCGGCATGGCGAGATGGCGGATATTTTCAGCTTTTCAGGCCCTGTGGTCTCTGTCGCAACTACTTGACTCTTCCGTTAAGCGTGAAAGCAGCCGTAGACACTACCTAAGGGGCGAGGATGGCCATGTTCCAACAAGACTTGATTTGCAAAATCAGGCAGTGGGCCAGCCCTAGAGAGGGGGAATCAGGGACTAGAGAGAAGGTATTTAGGACAGAGAGAGCGGTAAAGATGAGGGGAGGAGGGGAACAAGGGAAGTAAGAAAATGAGAAAAGATGGAAGAAGGGAAGGAAGGGAAAGGGGGCAAGGAGAAGGAAAAAAGGGACCAGAAGAAAGAGATGAGCCCCTGCCAACAAAAAGAAACCTTTAGGTTTGGAAAATGTGCCCACAGCCTTCAAATGAGTCCCGTCAGGAGTGGGCGTGCAAGGGCTCGGCGTGTGCCAGCCTGCGGGGAACCGCGCCTGAAGGAGGGAGCACCCTGCTTGCCTTAAGCTGTAAGGGTATGATAGTTGTCACGTCTGAAGGGTGAGTGAGGGGCGGCTCTGGGTGTCCAGGTAACTGGATGAAGCAGCAGCTGTAGGTACGCCTGCCTGCCCGCCGTGAGCTGCAGGAACGGGCAGAACGCAGCCTCCCTCACCACTTCCCTCCCTGGGGACAGTTGGCGCAGGACACGGTGGCACTGGGAGTAAAGGCCAGAAGCATCTTATAGAAAGTCAAGGGGCTCTGTCCAGTGCCACCTCATGCTCTTCCCCCACCACCACCAATCATCTTCTAAATGATTATTGCTGTATCTAGTGACAGGAATTTTGTCTTAAAGAAAAAGTTACGGTGACAAAATTTAACTGAAGTTTTACCACGGAAAACTTTCTCTTCCTACAAAGCAGAGAAGAATGGGCATTTTTCCCTCCAACCTAAATATACTCTTTTCCTTGTGACCCCTTGTATCACAGTTTGCTCGATGGAGGACTGTTGTCATTTCTCAGTGTGTGCGGTGTCAGGATCCCAGACACCTCGGGGCACCTCAGTTCCATGTTCCTGTGTCCGGTCTCTTCAGATCACAAGAAGGAAGTAGAGAGCCAGCGTTTGTGGAGGCTTGCGCCAGGCCAGGCACTGGGCCGGCTGTTTCTCATAGGCTACTTCGGGTCACCCTTAGGACTGTCCTGTGAGGTCAATGCCATCCAGTCCCTTATAAACACGAGGAACCTAAAGCTTAGGGAAGGCAGGTCACAGGTGGTCAGTGGCAGGAATGATGTCCTCCCTGACCCACATGTGCAGTTCAGAACCTCCAGTGTCTACTCCAGTCAGCCAGATCTCGACCTCCAAAGTTTGGTTTTCTGTGGTAATTTAGGTGACCAAGATTTTGCACCTCAGCCCTAAACTGTTCTAGCATCATTTGTCAGTGAGGCAAAGGCTCCAGAGATCTCCTGTGAGCTAACTGCCAGTGTAAACCCATGGTGGGCCCTTGTCTGTGGCTCGATGTCATCCTGGGGAAACCTGGCTGGGGAGGCCTGTGATTGAGAAACACCAAAAACAGTAGTGAGAGCGCACTGCGTTTTTCAAGTAAACCAATTCCCTTTAGGATAGAGGTTGAGAAAGCTGGCCTTTGAAGTTGGTCAGCTGTGGGCTTAAGCGTGACTCCAAACTGTCTGTGAAGGGGAGTTTCCTTAAGTACCGACTTCGATAGTGTGTTGTGAGAGAGGATTAGCTTATCCACGAAGCATTTAGTCCAGAACCTTCCAAGCATAGGGTAAATGGAACAAGGGACAGCTATTATACCCTTATATCTTAAGGCAAAAGGGTTTTTTGAGGTTTATGAGGGTAAGTAAATGTTCTTGGCATTCCTCTAACAAACCTAAATGTGATTATTTCTCCTTGAGTGAATAAAAATTAACTGTAAGTGATTATCTTTGCCTCTACGGATCTTAAGAGAAAAAAAAAACTAAACTCGCTCTGTAAACCTCCAAATGAAAGCCTCCCCCCACCCCCAGCCCCCTGCCCAAGATTTCTTGCTGTTTATTTCTTTACCTTAGTCTCTTCTACTCAAAGCGTAATGAGCACTGTGTTTGCTCCAGCAACAAGACCCTTCGCAAAGCCAGGCGGGAGGCCTGCAGATGAGGTGCTCTGCAAGCTGAGCCAGAGTCCTCGGGAAGAAGCTTGCCAAACGCTGATGTTTGACTAATTGGTAATGTCTGGGGAGTTGGCACCAGGAGAAAAGAAAGAAAAGAGGCTGGTGGACATTGATGAAGGAAGAAAGCCAGACTTGCAGCCAAGCATCGAGATCTTGGAGAAGCAGCTTGGCCAACATGGAGTTCAAGGAAGTTTGGCAAACTGTTTTGAAATGGTCAATTAAACCCCTGGACAGTGTGCCCAAGTTTCCAGCATTAGCTTTGAGAGGCCTTGGACTGCAGGAGACTGAGGCAGGAATATGGGTGAAGTCTCAGGTGCACCCTCTTGAGGCCAAACAACTCCATGCAAAATTGTCCCAAGACTGTTAGAGCCTCTTAGTGGCACCGACCTGGGGTGGTGGGTAGGGGAATTCCAGCACTCGCCACACGCTGCATTTGGAACCAGCCTTCCTCTGGTTGTTAAGCTGAGATAACTCACCCACCCAGACATTTCTCTCTTTCAGGAAGGAGAGGAGAGTCCCTTCCTGCCACCTCAGACCAGCAGATATGACCCAATCAGGTGGAACCTTAAAGAGATCTTCTTCCCCTTCCTCCTCCTGAGAGGCTTTGGCTGCCGTTGCTCCTCTCCTCTCCAAGGGCTTTCATATTCCCCGTACTAGGGAGGCTGGAGTTTCTTTCTTCTACTACAGTATGGTTCTCCAGTGGACCACTCTACACAGAAAAACCTAATGTGTCCGCTTCCAGAAGTGGCAATTTTTTAAAAGACAGCCATTATTCTTAAAATGGAAACATAAAGACCATCTCTCTAGGAACCCTGCTATGAATCTGATCTAATCTTTTCAAGTTAGAATTTTTTTGTCCTTCACATTCTTCAGCCACGTTACTCTCATGTTGTTTCTTGGTCAGAGTAGTCTTTCGGAAGCATGAATAAACAAACAAACAATCTAATTGTAGTATCTCTCCTCAGAATTGTTCAAGGGGGCAATGAGATGAGGCCTAATTGGAATATTATTTACAGCTTGTTGGAGGATAAATGGAACAGCAGTTTTCAAAAACTAGCATAATATTATTCAATAAAGTGGAAGATGCATATACCTTGTGACCCAGGAAGAAAACATACATATATATCTCCTGGGTGTGTATATGTATATATGTGATGTGTACATGTGTATTTATACATGTATATCTCCTAGAAAAATGTGTACAAGAGTGTTCCTAGCAACACTGTTCAAAATAGCAAAAGCTGGAAACAACTCAAATTTCCAAAGCAGTAGAATGCATAAATAACTCAAGCGACGACATACTATACAACAGTGAAATTGTCCAGTAGAATATATGAATGAATCTTAGGATTCATCCTAACATAGGGCTAATGCATGGAAAAATGTTTGTTTTTATTGATATAAATTTCAAAACATGCAAAACAAACATGGTTTTTTTAAATGGATGGAAATGTGGCAAAATGAAAAAGGAAACTGAGGAAATGATAAACATAAAATTTAGAATAAGGTTACTTCTAAAAGATGGGGAAACAGGAAGGGAATGGGGAGGGCACCCATGTATGGAAAATGTGATGTACTGTCTTAAAAGTCCGGGGGGAGGGGTGTGGAATTTCTGGAGGTGATGGAACTATTCTATATGGTGATCATGGTGTTTCCATCACTTTATATATTTGCCAAAACTCATAGAATCATATGCCAAAAAGGATGAATTTTGTAGTATGTAAATTATAGCTCAGTTGAAAAAATCTTGATAAGGAAAAGTGTATGGTAGGCACACAAGTGCATTTACCATGTTGGGATTTTTATACTTTATATAAAATTTATATTATTTTATGCTACATTGTATCTTAAAAATCTCACCATTTATGAAGGCTGAAACCAAGGCACAGAGAGGCATCACTTGCTGGCGGTCATGAAGACAGTTAACTGGCCCAGCTGGGATTCCAACCCACTGCGGCCCAGAGTCCCCGCTCCTCACCACTGCCCTCCCAGCACTCCCCGGAAACATCCGAGGTCTTCCTTGGCTAAGGGAAGCTTTGCCTGCCAGGCTCACTCTCCACTCTGAAGGGAAACAGCGACAGCTCTGCCAAGGGCCAAGAGTTGTGTGAGTGTGAGAGTGTGTGTGTGTGTGTGTGTGTGTGTGTGTGTGTAAGTAATTTTTTAAATCCCAAATGACCCTATTCCTATTCTCCCAGCTGCAGTTGACTAGAGGGAAGAACAAGCGGCCAAAATGCAGAGAACCCATTGTCTGGTCACAAAAACAGGAGGCAGTGCAGTCAGACTTCCTCACTCAGGGAAGTGAGGAAGGACCACCATGCAGGACCAAGGCTGGGGCATCTGGGCCACTGTTGAGCTGAAACCAGGCGCCTGGTGGAAAAGCCAGATGGCCGAGGTAGGAGAGCAGAGCTGCCCACAAGCCAGGTAAGAGCCGTGATGGCAGCAGGCAGCTTGCTGGGCTCTGCCTGGCTTCTCAGTTCAAGTTCCTCGGAGAACTGCCTTATTTCCCTACCTGGATTCCTCAGGGCCCCCACTAAATGCCCACCCCCACCCCCAACATACACACACACACACACACACACACACACATTTTGATCCAGCTACTTTGAGCAAGTCTCCATTTCTTGCAACAAATTTTCATTCTAAAAATCACCTAGTGGGCTAGGTACAGCATAAACACACACACGATCTATATACTAACAATGACCACTTATAAAATATAATCACAACATCAAGAAAAATTATAAAATACCTAAGAATAAATGTAACAAGAAAAGTACAGAATTGTATTAGATAAACACTTTAACTTTATTAAAATACATAAAAGAAAATTTGGATAAATGAAAAATCACTCCTTGTTCTTAGCTAGGAGGACTCCATATTTAAAGATGTCAATTTTCTCTACATTAACCTCTAAGTTTAAT